>NW_006295183.1:2618855-2621859 GCF_000327345.1 Myotis davidii | reverse complement strand
TCCTGGTGCTATGGAATCAGAGAGAGGTAGACAGGTAGGGCTGTCATTTTGGAATTTTTATTAAAATTAATTGCTAAACAACCAAGAGAGACAGAATAGGCAGAGTGAGAGAAAGAGAACGGTACTGGTAAGAAAGAGAAAAGAAGCAAAGAGACTTGGAGGAGGAAAATAATAAGAGAAAAAGGACACAACATCTTCAAATGCTGAAAATGTGAACAAGTACTCCAATTGTACACACCTAAGGATGCCAGCTGTGTGGCCAGTCATCTTCCAGCTTCATACTTTCACTAATGAAAATGTAAACAATTAATAAGTACATTCTGGATGATTATGGAGAGACATGGTTTTAATAATACCTTAATTGTAACCTAGAATCTGACTAGAGGGAGTTTTCTAGGTTGCAACCTTGAAAGCTTAAGTATTTTATTTACTAAAATATCACACAGGAAAAGTTTTGGAGAAATTTTGCAATAAGATTCATTCACAAGTCACCTATAAAACATACTTTTAAAGATGTTGGTCCATAACCTATATGCATCTCTATTTATAGACATACTAGAGGCCCGGTGTGCACAAAATTCTTGCATGGGTAGGGTCCCTAGACCAGGCCATTGATCAGGGCCAATCGGGGCCTTCTGGCTGCTGGCCAGGGCCTCCCTTCCCCGGCTGCTGGCTGCCAGCTGGGACCTTCCTTTGTTCTGCGCCACCCGCTGTTGGTCAGTGTATGTCATAGCAAGTGATAGAACTCCTGGTATCCCGGTCAAACTCCCATGGGGACACTTTGCATATTAGCCTTTTATATATATGTAGATGACTGTACATCTGGGTCTGTACATGAAATCCTAAAAGCTTTTGAAAGTTTGCAATACTTTCACCAACTTTATGAATTTAATTAAGCTTTCCTCCACATGGCATCTTGGAAGAGACAGCAGTTTATACGAAAACCATAATCTAGAAAAAAAATATTTATTTTTCAGGAAGGAAACCAGGTCTACAGGGCAACTAGGACATTTTGCTTGTCAGCAGCATAAATTTATTCTGAATTTATGAATTGATAATAAGCCACATTCTCATAATGATTAATGGTAATTAACCTTTTAAAGCCCCATCACTTACCCAGCCTTCTCTGGCTGACAGCCCTTGGAGGCAGGACAGAATGCTGATGGCGCAAAAGACCTTCCTCTGGACTCAAGGTCCTGGAAGGTAGAAAACACCATTTCTCTGTAGAGGTGTCACAAGTATGATGCAGGCCCTGAGAATTTCGAACAAAAAATAAATACACATCATGGGCCATCAAGGTGAGACATTTTTATCCTGAAAGGACCATTGGAAGCCAGAGTCAGCCAACTCTACTGTTTAAAGTCATAGGCCTTCGGTTAAATCCTTTCGCCTCTGCGAACCCAACTTCCTTCATCTATAAATGGATGAACAGTGGTTATATCAACACTGAGAATTTTTAATGACCTGTGGACCAGCACAGGACAAAGGGCAAGCCCCCTTATCAAGCAGTCCACACCACAGCAAAGCTGTCTTCCAACAAGTGAGCATTTATCACACATCCTAACACTAACCTCCACATCTCTGCCTGTCCTAGGCCCCACCACTTCTGACGTTGATAATATGAGCATCGGAGATAGCTGGGAAGTGGATTCTGGATAGGGGGTTAGCCTACAAGAGGTTTATCCTGGGGTTCCCTTAAAACCAAAACCTGTGGAAGAGAGGGGAAGGAAGTGAGGTTCAATAGGGAAAAAGAAACTGAAGCATGATGATGGACTTGCCTGACCCCAGGTTGAACCTTAGAGCTAGAATGGCTCCATCAGAGTGGTTTAAATCAGGGCTAGAGACCGAGTCCTTATATCCCTGCAGTGATCAATCACTAGATATGTGCTGCCCCAGAAAAGGTTATGCCCTTGACCAAGGTGACGTTCTAGATATGAGAGAATCCCTGACAGGTGACAGCTGACGGGCATTTGCAGACAGTATTCCAAGCTGCAGTGGCTGCCTGTCCTTCATTGAAGGGGGTCCTGAGCCTCCACACCAACCTTTATTGAGCATTTACTGTATTCCAGAAGGACTCTGCCAGGGCTAGTATCTGATTTATCATATTTAATTTTCATCACAACTCTCTCAGATTGTGAGTATGCACATGTATCACGTGATGAAATTGAGGCTCAAGGCCTCACAATCAGTAAGTTGCGCAATTAGAAATCAAGTCATTAATTCTATGTAAGGTTAATTTTAGCGCATTCCCTATAACCCAATTTCCGAGTAATTAAATGGAGAGAATGGCAACTAGGAAGAGAAAACCATGATGTGCAGATTATAGTAGTGACACAGCCTTCAGCGTAACATGGGAATTTAGAGAATTACTCAACTACTTAAAAATAGAAATGGTCCAGAGAAGAATCCCCATAATATCTAAATGCAGGCATTACTTATATTCCCTGATCCCTGACCTTCTGGTTCCCTCATCTGTGATATGGGAATGATAGTAGCACCTATCACATCAACTTTCTGAGATTTAAAAAGTAACTGCATAGGTGCCACACTTACAAGCATATCTGGTATATGTTAAGGACCATCTAAGTGTCTGCTAGTATGGGAGTCCCCTGATCTGTGGTCTCCCCTTTTTATGATTTCAGTTACCTGTGGTCAGCTGCAGCCCAAAAATACTAAATGGAAATCCAGAAAGAACAATTCATAAGTTTTAAATTGTACCATATTCTGAGTTAGCGTGATGCAATCTCACCCCATCCTGTCCAGGTTATCAGATCAACAGTCACGTATCGCAGCGCTTATTCTCAAGTAACCCTAATTTTGCTTAATAATGGACCCAGAGCACAAGTGTAGTGATGTTTTCAATTCCGATAAACCAAAGAGAAGCCGAAAAGTGGTCCTTTAAGTGACAAGGTGAAAGTTCTCTATGTAATAAGGAAAATGATCAATGCTAAAGTCGTTAAGCTCTCCAGTAAGAACAAATCTATTCATGAACTTGGCTAATATA
>NW_006295183.1:2615458-2618293 GCF_000327345.1 Myotis davidii | reverse complement strand
ATTTGTGCACTGGCAGGGGGGTTGGGTGGGAGGGGTGAGGGGGGGTGTCCCTCAGCCGGACTGTGCCCTCTCACAGTCTGGCACCCCTTGGGAGATAACCACCTGCTGGCTTAGGCTGGCTCCCTGGGTGGCAGATGGCAGGACTGGATCCCGCACTGGGTCGCACATGCCAGGCCTGGCAGGTGGCGGAGTGGGGTGGGGTGCGGGGCAAGGCAGGCAGATCGTGATCTGCTCGCTGGGCCACGCATGTGGATGGCAGGCCTGGTGGGCAGCAGGGCAGGCGGCAGCTAACAGCGGGGCAGGTGGATCGCACTGTCCCGCCCTGCCTACAGTATGCAAATTAGCCACCATCTTTGTTGGCAGTTAATTTGCATATCACACTGATTAGCCAATGGGAGGCGTAGTGAAGGTCGGTCAATTACCATGTTTGTCTATTATTAGACTAGAGGCCTGGTGCACAAAAATTTGTGCACTCGGGGGAAGGGGTGTCTCTCAGCCCAGCCTGTGCCCTCTCGCAGTCTGCGAGAGGGTACACATCAGAGTCTGGCTGCATCAAATACCATCTATTAACCTTTGAACAAGGTCATTAACCCACCTTCGTCTAGCATTTCCACTTGCAAATGGCAACAGTAATAATGCATAGATCATAGAGTTTCTTAGGGTTAAAAGAGGTGACGTATCTGAAGCATTTCATACAGTGACCGAGACCCAGTAAGTGCATAGGAAATGATGGCTTTCTAACTCATTCTACGGTGTGCATGCATGTGAAGTGACACGCAGTGAACATCACAGAGCTATTGAGAGAACATGGGAAAACCTGGCACAGACTGGGCCCCCCCACACCCGCTGAAGTCTTCCCATTGTGTGTACTGTTCTCCCCTGGAGGAGGCAGGAGTCCCCCTGGCCCCACATCCTGCACAATGCTCAGGAGGATGTTAAATGGTGGGGAAAATGCTCTGACAAAGTCTGTTTTAATGAGACATCCCGTGAGCTCAGGCGGCTCCCGGGTCAAGCTGCCTGTGTCGGAACAAGGACGCTAATGGACTGGGTGGTCATGCCTTTCCCTCGGACTGGGCTCTGGGTGCTTAATGAAGCAAGCAACCCCCATACCCAGTCAGTGTGTGTGTGTGTGTGTGTGTCTTGAATGACAAAGGATTTTCTTGCTAAAAAGAGTGGAGAAAAACAGCAAGACGTGAAGGCTTAACATGTCTCCTGATTGGCATCAGTATGAAAAGCTGGCCAGGTTTTCCCACACAAGAAGACGGCCCTTGCACAGGGTAGAGAGACATAAAAAGGCACAGTTTTCTGGGGGGTGTATAGTACCCTCAGTAGCTTTACCAGAGGCTGGTGTCAGCTGCTTGACTGTTTGTTTTTTTTTAATCACATTAGTTCACTTTCTTGATTTTTTAAAAAATGTATTGGGATGACTTTGGGTTAATGTAATTATATAGGTTTCAGGTGTGCAATTCTGTAACACATCATCTGTATATTGTATTTTGTGTTCACCACCCCAAGTCAAGTCTCCTTCCATCACCATTTATCCCCCCTTTACCTTCTTCCACCTCCTCCCCTACCCCTGTCCCTCTAGTAATCACCTTACTGTTATCTGTGTCTATGAGTTGTTTTTTTCCTTTGCTTAATCCCTTCACCTTTTTCACCCATCACCCCAACCCCCTCCCCTCTGACAGCTGTCAGTCACTTAATTATCTGTATCTATGAGTCTGTTTATCTTTTTTTTATTAGTTTATTTTGTTCATTAGATTCTGTGTTAGATAGGATGGTTCATTCGTCCCCATGCATCACCCTAGTTCAAGTCCCCATCATCCTTCCTTCTGGTTTGAAGTCAGACAGACCTGAGGTCAAAGTCCGCCTGAGGTTGGTGACTTAACTAGCTTAAGACTTGTTTATACTTTGGTAAAATGGGAGCAGAGTACCTCCTTCCTGGGGTGATAGGAGAATTAAGTGAGATATGTAAGCAGAGTAATTAGTCCAGGATGTGGCATGGAGCAAACCTTCCGCAAGTGCTGGTTCCGGCAATGATGACAGCAACCGCAAGAACCACCAAATCATTCTTCTCATTGAATGCATTCTGTGCTATGCTTCTTAGTCTTTTGTGGGGATGCAAGCACCCGATTAGGAGAATGGTGCAGCAGCGAGAGGGTACACATCAGAGTCTGGCTGCATCAAATACCATCTATTAACCTTTGAACAAGGTCATTAACCCACCTTCGTCTAGCATTTCCACTTGCAAATGGCAACAGTAATAATGCATAGATCATAGAGTTTCTTAGGGTTAAAAGAGGTGACGTATCTGAAGCATTTCATACAGTGACCGAGACCCAGTAAGTGCATAGGAAATGATGGCTTTCTAATTCATTCTACGGTGTGCATGCATGTGAAATGACACGCAGTGAATATCACAGAGCTATTGAGAAAGCATGGGAAAACCCGGCACACACTGGGCCCCCCACACCCGCTGAAGTCTTCCCATTGTGTGTACTGTTCTCCCCTGGAGGAGGCAGGAGTCCCCCTGGCCCCACATCCTGCACAATGCTCAGGAGGATGTTAAATGGTGGGGAAAATGCTCTGACAAAGTCTGTTTTAATGAGACATCCCGTGAGCTCAGGCGGCTCCCGGGTCAAGCTGCCTGTGTCGGAACAAGGACGCTAATGGACTGGGTGGTCATGCCTTTCCCTCGGACTGGGCTCTGGGTGCTTAATGAAGCAAGCAACCCCCATACCCAGTCAGTGTGTGTGTGTGTGTGTGTGTCTTGAATGACAAAGGATTTTCTTGCTAAAAAGAGGGGAGAAAAACAGAAAGACATGAAGGTGTAAA
>NW_006295183.1:2614284-2615334 GCF_000327345.1 Myotis davidii | reverse complement strand
TATGAGTCTGTTTATCTTTTTTTTATTAGTTTATTTTGTTCATTAGATTCTGTGTATAAGTGAGGTCATATGGTGTTTGTCTTTCTCTGACTGACTTCTCTTAGCATAATATTCTCCAAGTCCATCCATGCTGTCACAAAAGTTAAGATTTCCTTCTTTGTATGGCCAAGTAGTATACCATTGTCTAAATGTACCACAGATTTTATCCACTCATCTACTGATGGACACATGGGCTGCTTCCAAATCTTGGTTATCCTATATAATAAAAGGTTAATATGCAAATTGACTGAACTGCAGAACAACTGGTTACTATGACATCCACTGACCACCAGGGGGCAGGTGCTCAACACAGGAGCTACCCCTGGTGGTCAGTGAACTCCCACAGGTGGAGCACTGCTCAGCCATAAGCCAGGCTCATGGCTGGCAAGTGCAGCAGCAGTGGTGGGAGCCTATCCTGCCTCCGCAGCAGTGCTAAGTATGTCTGATTGATGGCTTAGGCCCACTCGGGCCTAAGCCATCAGTCAGATATTCCCCAAGAGCTCCCAGTTTGTGAGAGGGCACAGGCTGGGCTGAGGGATGCCCCCTCCCCGAGTGCATGAATTTCGTGCACTGGGCCTCTAGTTGTTAATACTGCAATGAACATAGGGGTGCACATATTCTTTTGAATTAGTCTTTTAAGTTTCTTTGTATATAGTCTCAGAAGTGGAGTTGCTGGGTCATAAGCCAGTTCCATTTTTAATTTCTTAAGGAAACTCCATACTGTTTTCCACAGTGGCTGGACTCATCACTATGGAAACTACTGGTGGGAATGCAACTGGAGGTGCATTCACACCAGCAGTTCACGAGTGTTCCCTTTTCTGCACATCCTCACCAGGCCTTGTTTGTTGACTTATTGATGATAGCCACTCTGAAAGGTGTGAGGTGATACCTCATTGTGGCTTCAATTTATATTTCTCTGATGACTAGAGACATTGAGCATCTTTTCATATGTCTGTTGGCCATCTGTATGTCCTCTTTGGAGAAGTGTCTATTCAGGTCCTTTGATCATTT
>NW_006295183.1:2613914-2614230 GCF_000327345.1 Myotis davidii | reverse complement strand
CCAGTAAGTGCATAGGAAATGATGGCTTTCTAATTCATTCTACGGTGTGCATGCATGTGAAATGACACGCAGTGAATATCACAGAGCTATTGAGAAAGCATGGGAAAACCCGGCACACACTGGGCCCCCCACACCCGCTGCAGTCTTCCCATTGTGTGTACTGTTCTCCCCTGGAGGAGGCAGGAGTCCCCCTGGCCCCACATCCTGCACAATGCTCAGGAGGATGTTAAATGGTGGGGAAAATGCTCTGACAAAGTCTGTTTTAATGAGACATCCCGTGAGCTCAGGCGGCTCCCGGGTCAAGCTGCCTGTGAGG
>NW_006295183.1:2609964-2612710 GCF_000327345.1 Myotis davidii | reverse complement strand
CTGCTGATGGGCATTTAGGCTGTTTCCAAATCTTAGCTATTGTAAATTGTGCTGCTATGAACATAGGGATGCATATATCCTTTATGATTAGTGTTTCTGTTTTCTTGGAATATATTCCTAGAAGTGGTATTACTGGGCAGTTCCATTTTTAATTTTTTGAGGAAACTCCATACTGTTTTTCAACAGTGGCTGTGTGGGTGTGCATTCACACCAGCAGTTCACGAGTGTTCCCTTTTCTGCACATCCTCACCAGGCCTTGTTTGTTGACTTATTGATGATAGCCACTCTGAAAGGTGTGAGGTGATACCTCATTGTGGCTTCAATTTATATCTCTGATGACTCTGAAAGGTGTGAGGTGATACCTCATTGTGGCTTCAATTTATATTTCTCTGATGACTAGAGACATTGAGCATCTTTTCATATGTCTGTTGGCCATCTGTATGTCCTCTTTGGAGAAGTGTCTATTCAGGTCCTTTGCTCATTTTTTAATTGGATCGACTTCTTAAAGATGAATCATTCATATTCATCAAAGTGGTCCTCAGAGTATGTTTACCTTCCTCCTTAAAAACAATGAAACAACAGCAAAGAGGCCAAAATGGGCAAGTTTTTATTCAAATCACATCCTCTCTATTATCTTTCTCCCCTATTCTATAATATTCATACACTGGTCTTCATTGAAATCAACTGCAATATTATTTTACAAAAACATTTCTAAATATTTTGCTTTGTTTTTGATCTTAGATCAGTGATAGCGAACCTTTTGAGCTCGGCATGTCAGCATTTTGAAAAACCCTAACTTAACTCTGGTGCCGTGTCACATATAGAAATTTTTTTATATTTGCAACCATAGTAAAACAAAGATTTATATTTTTGATACTTATTTTATATATTTAAATGCCATTTAACAAAGAAAAATCAACCAAAAAAATGAGTTCGCATGTCACCTCTGACGCACATGTCATAGGTTCGCCATCACTGTCCTAGATCATAGAAAACTCCTAATCAGCCTTCAAAGACCGGTTCAGAAGTCACCATGTTTTGAAGTCGACTCTGCTACCCATATTCCCAGCAGGGTCAGCCGAACCTTTCCCCTCAGACTAAACATACTCCCTTTAACCTCTGGCTCAGACATAGAACTATTTCAGGTCAGTACCTGTCTTTTATATTTAAGAGTCACTAGCACCCAACACAGAGCCTGAGATACAGTAGACACTCAATAAATGCTCATGAGATAGAAATGACTCGAGTTCTTGAAATAAATAAAGAACATATTTAAAGTGAAACATTGGAATACTAATAGACATCGAGTCTATAGAAACCAAAAGTGGATGAAAGGGTGTTTCCAGAAGGTCAGGAACACCACGGAGCATTATTTTTATCATTTCACATTAACCGAGAACGTGAATCAAAGGCTTAGAGATGCAACGCGTTGGGGGAATCTGTTTGGGGGATCTCATCAGCACTAGTTAGGAGAGCAAGCGCTTTGAAAGAGAAATGTTGTCAGAACGGAGATAAAATTAAAATGGCAGCATCAACAACCCAGGTTATTTTTATAGTCTGTGTTAAAACATAGACTCCTTCAACTCCCTTTCTTTTTGATCATCATAAATGAAAATTGACTACAGACAGACCCACATCAAAATGCAGATGCTACCCCCCCTCCTTGTATTTCTCAACTGGCTGCTGCCTCAACAAAACACCACTTCACTGTCAGGGGAGAACATATTTCTTTTGTGGAGTAAATGCTTGTTATCCAAGGAAAATGGTTATATTTTAAGCGAAACTATTTATTCACTGACTATGTTATCATGCTTATGATGTGCTAGATATCGGGTGAGTAACAAAGGGAACGTTTGGGTTATAAGACATAGATCTCACACTCACAGACCTCCGAGTCCAGCAGAGGAGAGAGTTGCAAAAATATAATTATTTTAAAATGTATTTTTTTTTCTGTTCAGTGTATGAAGAGAGGTATGGTTTTGCAGACAGCACGGAAAGGGATAGACCAGGGAGGCTGCAGAAACCACAAGAAGCCCATTGCTAGGAGTCCTAATTTACACATCAGTAAGCATAGTATTTTCTTTTTAAGATGATCCTATCAGATTCTTTGGTGGTGGAATGGGGGGAAGAGGATAGGAGCACCAGTTACTCATTTCTGTGCAATGAATAAAGTGATGACAGTTTGAACCAAGACTATGGAATAGAATGAAGAAAAATAGAGTAGGTCCTGGTTGGTGTTTCTCAGTGGTTAGAGCATCGGCCCACACACCCAAGGTTATGGATTTGATTCCCAGTCAAGAGCATGTACCTGGGTTGCAGGTTCCATGCCTGGCCCCAGTCAGGGTTCATTCAAGAGGCAACCAATCAATGTGTCTCTCTCACATCAATGCTTCTCTCTTTCTCTCTTCCTCTCCACCCCATTCCCTTCCACTCTCTTTAAAAATCAATGGGAAAAATATCCTTGGATGAGGATTAACAACAAAAAAAAAGAAAGAAAGAAAGGTCAGGCTATTGAAGGTTATTGAGATCTTTCTGAGAAGTCAAATGCATAGAGAGATTGGGCTTGACATTGAGGGTGAGGAGGAGTAGAGAGTGACTGAGTGCAGGCGGGATGTTTCACAGAGTTTTTAAAGAAAGTATGTAATTTCCAGAAAGCTGGGAACATAGCCCAGTTCATTTAAAATGGATATGTTGAAACCAGAGATAACAGGACCATTGCAAATTGAAAACCATAATGTTTGGGGCG
>NW_006295183.1:2596621-2609925 GCF_000327345.1 Myotis davidii | reverse complement strand
GGGAGGGAAATAGTCTGAGTGAAAGAGCCTGGAACAAAGGTTAATCTACCTATGACCACTGTGAGCTTGTCTTTTCTGTGTTGGCAGAAAAGGCACAGTACAGCTTCTTAAACAGCCATTAAGTGACGCGGCAGAAGAAATCCTTAATAAACACATATAAAAGTCTGCCATTGGTTGAACCTAATGAATAAAGAATTCTCATTCCTTTTCAGGCAACTAAAGTTGTTTTGCATCCACTTCTTAAATGTAAGTTTCTGTCTCTTATTAATTTGTTAATGAAGACTTATTGAGCACTTGCTATAGGTTAAGCATTAAGAATGCAAGAGAGAGAGAGAGCGAGAGCAGAAATGATCTCTTTTTCCAGAGAACTTATAGTTTCCTAGGGAATAATAAATATTAATTAAATAATCACAGCACTAAGTAATTAATTAAATTATATTAAGTCTCAAAAGGGACAGAACACATTTCTTTGAGTGCATATAAGAAGCAGACATGACCTAGACAGAGAGCAGCTTGTGCAAAGGCCCTGTGGCCAGAGGCACTGAAAGATCTCTGTTGTGACTGTGAGAACAGAAAACAGGTGGAAGCGGGGATACGCTCCTTTGAAGAGGCTGATAATCAAAAGAGGGGCCATATAGGTGCCTTGCTAAGGTGTTAGACTCTCTTATTTTTTTATTTTCAAAGAGCAGTGAGTTTTCATAGCCAAGCATGCTCCATGATTTTGTTGCTTGAATATACGTATTACTTTCATTACTTCACCACAATACTCTGACCAGAGCTATGTATCTGGGTCTGAGAAGGAAGCTAGAGATGGAGAACGAAATTAGATAGATTTGCAACTCTGGAGAAACCCACAGTTTACAAGAGATACAAGTAACCAAATAATTATGAAACACTATACACAGTGATACGAGAAAGAAAAGCCAGGTGTGGCTAACCTCAGGGGGCAAGGGTAGATTCCCAGATGGTTAACTCCTAAACTCAAAGAACAAGTAGAATTTTTCTAAAATATTTAGAAGAACAGCTAATCTATATTAAGAGCTTCCTGTGTGCCAGGTTCTAGGATAAGTGTTTTTCATCTATATTTCTAATATAATTCTGGCTGGTATTGTTCAGTGGTTGGGCATTGACCTATGAACCAGGAGGTCACAGTTTGAATTGCCAGTCAGGGCACATGCCTGGGTTGCAGGCTCAATCCCCAGTGTGGAGCTTGCAGGAGGCAGCTGATCAATGATTCTCTCTCATCGTTGATATGTCTATCTCTCCCTCTTCCTTCCTCTCTGAAATCAATAAAAAATATTATATATACTAGAGGCCTGATGCACGAAATTCATTCAAGAGTAGGCCTTCCTTCCCCCAGCTGCTGGCACCGGCTTCCCTCTGGCACCTGGGACCCAGGCTTCCCTCACAGCCCCAGCTTCGTCTGGAAGGTTGTCCCGTCTAATTAGCATATTATGCTTTTATTATTATAGATATGCCAATGAGGTATGTTCTATTATCACATCCTATTAAATATGCAGAAGCTGAGGGTCAGAAACCTTAAGCAATTCTTTCAGGATTACACAGATAAAACATGGGAGAACCAAGATTTGAACAAAGATGCGTGCTTAAACCAAGAGCTGGAGGGCACAAGCTTACCTTGAAAATTTCAGTTCAAAATATTAAAACACGGGACATGCTGATTTAGTATGATTACGATCTGTGAGACATTTTTGAGAGGCACCATCTTTGCCCAAATTTGTGCATAAGAGCTTGCACCCAAATAACACTAATCTCCACCCTTTAAAGAGCGGAACGTTCTGTGCAGCAGGCAGATCAGAAACCAGTAACGCATATGCATCAGAGAGCACATCGGCACTTAGACAGCCCGAAAGGACATGTTTTTATGCCATTCGCCTTCTCTTTTCTTCCCCTCTAATTACCTCATTCCAGCTAAATCATACTCTATTATGATCTAACAACTGGAACAGTCACTTGAACATGGATATTTGCAAGCACCTCTCCAGCATTCCCATCAAGCTACCCAGGCTCCCAAGGAGAACAATGAGAGATCACGTAGGGCCCCAGACAAGCCGCGCAGACGCACCCAGTGGTCAGGCCTGCTGCTCCAGTCCTGCCCTGGCTAACAGCTTCCTGTATTCTGGTGGGAAATTTTGAGATGAACTGACCACAAGGCTAAGCAGGAAAGAGATGGCAGTGCTTAAAGCCAAGAGCAGTCAGCATTGGGTTGGGAGAGGGCAGGGATATTCTTTACCTAATCTTTAAAAACTCACGCCTCCCCTCCTCAGCCCATTCTAAAATACTGGACGTGTACATGTTACCCAGTCGCCTCCACATGCAGACACAGAATGCATCCTGGAGCTGCAAGATGAAACGCAGAACTCTAATTGTCCCCATGCTTCTGCAGATTTCAAATTCCAGACTGATTCATTCTCATGTAATTTTTTGTTAACTCCACACACATGTGTAGATACTCAAACGTATCTAGTAGTCCAGGGGTGTTTCCCGGTAAAATGCATATCTGCTAGGAGGAGGCGGAGCCCTAACTAAGCACAGTGACCCTCGGTTGCAGAATTACGGACAGTTAGTCATGGAAAGGATCTTGGAAACGGCCTTCCTGGCCCTGATGCTTGATAAATGAGGGGTCTTGGGCCCTGAGGGCAGACGAGAGCTGCCCACGCTGGCAGAATGGAAACCTTGGCTTCCTGCGCTTAAACCTTGCTGTTCCCACTATGCCCCACTGACCTAACCCAGCGCTGCATTTCACACTAAGCCGTGTGCCCCCTTCCTCATCAAAGGCCTAATCAATCATCATTTGCAAGGCACTCATTTCAAGAAGTAGAAAATGAAGTTCCCCACTGGAGTTACACTTCAATTTACACTAAGGTGGGAAACAGAACCTCTTAAGGATAAGGTCATCAGAATGCATGCTGGCATCCACCATGCCACTCACACTCGCGGGGAGTCTGAAACGGTGGTCAGCGGACCTTTTCCTATGAGGTTCCAGGTAATGGGCATCGTGGGCTTTGTGGGCCATGTGTAGCAACGACACAGCTTTGCTCCCTGGCAAGAAAGCAGCAAGAGACAGTGCATAGGGGCACTGCCTTCAGCTGGCACTGCCTTCAGCAATGCAGGGAGGGAAGTCTGTGCCCTACCTGAATGGGGGCTGGGAGAACATCTGCCTTTTGCAGAGTCCAGCCGAACCAGCCTAACACATCACCCTCAGTCAAGAAATGACAGCATTTAACCCTAATTAACGCACATCTTAAGTTCCAGGCTTCCCGCTTACTAACATGAATCAATACCTTACTTAATCAATTACGTAAAGTCTAACCAGCGACATCCCTTGACAGTTGGAATCGGCATCCAAACCCTGCCTAGTGGGGCCTTGCTGGGAGCGAGGTGATGCTCCTGCCTGGACATGTTGCAAGTTCATCTTATTTTGCCTTTTTTTTTTTTGTAAGGTTGGAAAAAAATTTACTAGATGGTTTCTTGAGAGAGTGAAGAAGACAGAGTGCATGCCCAGATTCTTCAAGTTGTTCTTCTAGGCTGTTATTTGTGAAAATTAATGAGAAACCACTTAAGAGATTATAAATAAGCCACTGAACATAGACTTGGAAAACACCTCACTCTTCCCCTACTTCCTGTGAGAAGATTCTGGCCTCAAGAGAGTAGGCGGCATGCCACAGAAAGTGGGAGGGCAGTGGTTTTGGGGAGCATGACTTTGGACTCGGACTCAAATGCGAGGCTGCTTGTTTCTATAAACTAGCAGGTCATTTACCTCGTCTAAAAGCCCAGTCTTCTTCAACCAGAGCATGGAGATATGACTCCCTACAGCAAAGACTCTTGTGGATATTGTGCAAAAGATGTAATAATATCATCTGTGGAGTGCTTGGTGCCTGGAGCATAGTAGATGCTCAATAAATATTAGTATACATTAGTGTCACGACTAGATGTTTCTTTTTTTTAAAAAAAATACATTTTTTGTTGATTTCAGGGAGAAGGAAGAGAGGGGGAGAGAGAGATAGAAAAAAAATCAATGATGAAAGAGAATCATTGATCGGCTGTCTCCTGCATGCCCCATACTATGGATTGAGCCTGTAACCTGGCCCTGTGCCCCGACCAGGAATCGAACTGCAACCTCCGGGTTCATAGGTCGATGTTCAACCACTGAGTCACCTCGGCCGGGCACAACTAGATGTTTCAGCATTTCGTGACTCCTAGTCCAGTCTCAGTGTTCCTTTGAATTTTATTTTGTTCATTCCTTCATTGGTTCCATAAATATCTGTTAAGCAACTGCAAGGTGCCAGCAGCTGTACTCCATCTTCAGGGAGGAAGTGATGCATGTGCAAGGCACAGACCCCTGTCTCATGAAGCCCCCGCTGCTGCTCCCTAAACGACCACAGGCAGCTATGCCCTTTTTCCAATTCAGACATTCTAATGCAAGCTTTCTCTGATGTAAGCAATTAGTCCTCCAAGAGTTCTCCTTCTGTGCTGGGCACATAGTAGTTGCTCAGGAAATGCCAGTCGAATGAATAAAGGTCAGTTGACTGCAGAGATGCTTAATGGCAATGAATGGCCCCTATTCTCAAGCACTAGGGTGTGAGTAAAGGGCTGTGGGCCCTTTGCTTAAGATTTCTGAGAGATTGTGTTATGTGTGCACGCACAGGCTTCCCTTGATTGACTCTCAAAGCAAGTATCCCGTGGAGATTGTAGCATGTTTAGATTCAGATTCTGGAACCAAATTTTATATCCAGTTGTCATGACAACTGTGTTATTGAGATAATTAGATGCTAACCTGAGTGTTTGGAAGGGCCCATTGTTTCTGGAGAGAAGTTTGATTGGAAAAAGATTCCTGTGGAACTTCAGGTCCTACACTTCACAGTCCCCCTCTCAGGAGGAGACCCTGAATCCACCAGCCCTCCCGTATTCATTGGCTGGCACGTTTGCCATGACAGCGTAGCACAACCTGGGTGGCTTAAGCAACATGGCTGCATTGTCTCACAGGGGAGGTCTGGGTCCAAATGCGTTGTTGGCAGGGTTGGTCCCTCCTGAGGATTGTGAGGGCAGCATGTGGTCCAGGCGCCACTCCTTGGTTTGTGGATGGCCGTCTTCATGTTCCCATGGCATTCTCTCTGTAGGGATCCCATCATCCTCCCGCTGTGTGTGTCTCTGTCCTAATGTCTCCTTTTTATAGGGACAGCAGACAAACTGCACTAAGGTCCCCCTAACGACCACATTGTAACGTGATGACCCCTGTAAAGGCCCTACTTGTAAATAAGGTCGCGTTCAAAGGTACTGGGAGTTAGGACTGCAGCATATGAATTTTGGGGAGACACAGTTCAATCCAGAACACCTTCTCCCTGGATCTCACTCACGTGCTCTTGTGTGACCGCCCAGGCGATATAAACATGCTGTCTGCAGTCCCCTTTTATTTAGAAGAAAAGTGAGGTCCAGGGAGGGGAAGCTACGTGCATCAGGTCATACAGCTCAGAGGATTGGAACATTCTCATCATAGATGACACCCCAAAATGTTAACACCTATTTTTAAAAATTATTTATTTAATCCTTACCTAAGGATATCTTTTTCCATTGATTTCTAGAGAGGAAGTGAAAGGGAGGGAGAGAGAGAGAAGGAAACAGCAACATGAGAGAGACACATTGACCAGAATTGAACCTTCTGTTCAAGATTTTACGTTGATGAGTATAGACGCAACCTTGAACAGGAAGTTGAATATAAAGGAAGCTCAGTATATGAACCAACCCTCCAATGGGGCATCTGACAAGGACAATTAAATTTCTGAGGTGCTTCTCTGTGCCACAGGAAGACCAGGGCCACTGGTGTCAATGGCCAGGCAACGGGAATGAGGTCTTAGTCTTCCAGAAACGCCTTGAACTTGAAGGTGTCCAGGGAGAGTGGAACAGGAAGTCTCCAGGTTCACATACAGCATTTGTTTTCATTCTCATGAGTAGAACACTATAGCTCATCTCCAACCACCTCACCTGCCTTGAAACTTTGGCTTGTTATCCATAAACCTGCTACACAAATTTTCCAGTCCCCATTTGACTACAGTTCCACTTTTCTAGCTATGTTTTCCTGCAGGGAAATTTATGTCTTGGCCTAAACAAACAACTGTGACCACAGCCTACCCTTGCTTCCCAGCTGGGGAGAGTCCACCTTTAAAAGTGTGTGTGGGTGTGTGTTGAGGGCTGTGTGTGTGTGGGGGGGGGGGTTGACTATTTTTGGTAACCCCATCAGTTACTAATTTGTATATATTTCATTTTAGTCAGATATTCTGTTGTAAAACAAAACCAAAAATACTTCATGCTCTTTCTGGAAAGAGGAGGGCTCAAATTGTTTAGGAATAAATAAACAATTTATTGGGTTAAAGATGGAGAGTAGGTCTCATCACCAGAGCAGAACCACCAACACAAATGATGTCTTTCTATAATTGTGTAGTTCTAAAATTATTTCTCCATGTTTTTATCTTTGCCAGATGCATAGGCCCTTCTCATTCCACACTGCAACTGGAATATTTATCCAGTAATCATAAATTAAGCACTTATCAAGGGGTAGATAGAGTAATATGTAGAACATATTACTTGAGGTTCGGGACTCCGCGAACCTCAAGCTCATGACATGAGACACAGACATGAAAAGTGGGCTAATGCAATATATTATAGAGCATCGTGACCTCCTCTCCTGGTGGGACGGAGACATGAATCTTAGACATGCTCCATTTCACTTAATTTGATATTTCCCCATCTTTTGTGGCACACTTCACATTTCCATTAATTCTGAGACTCAGGTCATCTCCCTTAAATAATAGATCAAACATTTTCTCTACAGTCTCTCCCGATCTACTCATGTAAAAGTTGTCAAGGGCTCTCTGTTATTTGTAGAATCAAGAATAAATTCTAAGAATGCCCTGGATGCTCAAGGCCCATGTTCTGCATCAAGACTTGTCTTCCACAGTCCTCTCCGTAAACTGCATCCCACAAGCTGGTTTCCTTCCTCTCCTCATGCTCATGGGGAAGCTCATTCTTACTCATTGCTTCTGCTGCTTCTCTCACCTCACATGTCCTCTACCTGCGAATCCCTAATCATCACTTGCACCCCAGCTCTGGGCTCAAGGCTCTCCAGATCTTCCCCAGTCGGAACCATGGGATTTCAGAGTTGACCGAGTCATCGATGGTCATACTCACACAGTTCAGTCATCTCAGGGCCCACTTCTGAGAGGATGAAGACACTGTCCCCAGGAAGCATAGTGATCCGCAGAGAAAAAGGGGGCCGTACTCATTGTTGAGTTGTTCTCCTCTCTGGGAATTTCTTTCTAAGCAGCCAAAATTTACTTCTCAGGAACCATCTCCACTTTGCCTCTGCTCTGCCTTTTGGAAGAGAAGAGCTCACCTGTCATGTATTTCATGGGCTCACCCTCCACCTGATTGAAGGCAGCCAGGTGGCTACCTTTGCCACTGTGCTCAGCTCTCTCCTTCTCCAGCCTCACTATCCCCATGGCCTCATCTCTTCTGGGCCATCTCTCAATCCCCCATTCCAATGCAATAGCCACTGCAGTGTTCAACTTCAGCTGCTGTCTTTTTTTTTAAATAAGTTTTCTTTTAAAATACATATTTTTATTGATTTCAGAGAGGAAGGGAAAGGGAGAGAGAGATAGAAACATCAAGATGAGAATCATCTATGGGCTACCTCCTGCACACCCCACAGGAGATGGAGCCCGTAACCTGGACAGGTACCCCGACTGAAAATCAAACCATGACCTCCTGGTTCATAGTTCGATGCTCAACCACTAAGCCACACTGGCCAGGCTCAGCTGCCATCTTTATGAACAGGACAATCCACCTCTCTAGTCTCTTCTCTGTTGATTGTATTACTCAAACTCAGTTCATAATGGTTTTTTCCCCCCCAGTAGCTATTTCATGCTGGTGGTCATTGGGAGAACAAGGTCCCCGGAAGCAGCCCACTTGGTCTGCAGAGGCTGCTGTCTACCCGGTCCTATCCCTCCGGGGCGTGAACAGTAGAATGTAAAACTTCATCTCTACAGACTCATGAAGCTCCCACCCCACCCTGCTATGGGGAAACTGCTCCACTAGGGTTTCAAACACTGAAAAATTCCAAAGCCTGGGCAAAAACTGTAGGTTTTGAGAGCTGGCTTATGATATTTAAACATCATCTAATTCCAACAGACCAAGCTGACAGGAGTAATAGTTATGTTTTACATGTCAGCATAATAATCGTTAATAATGATGCTTTGCATTAATCCACTGCCTTTCTTCTGGAGACATTGGCAGAATAAAGGAAATCTAGCATCGATATTAAAAAGTAACCCCCTGAATTAACACCTACATGACACTCCCCGCACCTCCCCCTCCCAAAACAACCCCACCAAAAAACACACACAAAAAAAACAGATGGCATACTACAGGGCTCTCTGACAGCCTGGAAATGAATGGTTTTGCAAAGCATGAGAATGTGGCCTGTGGCCTGACAAGGAGGTAATCTGTCACCTGTGAGTGGTTCTAACTCCCACCCTCTAACTGGGTGTGGGTAGAAATTTGAATCTGGAGGGAAGCGAATACACAGTGAAGTTTGGACAGGGGTTGCCATCTGGGAGAAGCCAAGCCGAGAGCAGCAGAGTGGCTGCTGGGGCAGAGGAGAAGGGACCCACAAGAAGGGAGTCTTTGGAAGCTGCTCCCTAAAGGGCATGAAGCAGTGCCGCGCCCCTGCCTTCTAAGGGGCGCTGAGTGAAATAGGCATTCCTCTCCTAAAGCTTTGGACGTGAAGTAGTGATTTCTGGGAAACGTCCGCAGGGGCCAGGTCCTGCAGACACCTGTGGACTCGGGTTAGAACTGAGGGAAACAGCAGGAGGAAGAGAAGGGCTGGCGTCTTCATAAGAGAGTTCTGAGGCATTGGCTGGTACCTGTGAGCACCTCATCGGAAACACTGCATCAGAAAAGCAATTTATAGATGAGCCGCTTTAAGAAGTCATAATGCCTTAGACATTGGAGCGAAGTTTTAATGTAAAATACAGTGGGGCCTTGGCTTACGAGTTTAATTTGTTCCGTGGTGGAGCTCGTAACTCAAATTACTCGTATGTCAAATCAAAAAGTGAACGAGTGAGACACGTGATGCTGGGCTGATGTTGTGGCGTTCACTGTGACGTTCTCTGCACCAACTAGCGGTGGGGTATCTGAAGCTGGCTCGTAACCCGAATTTTAGCTTGCAGCTCAATGCAAAAAATTGGTCGAGAGACGGCTCGTATCTTGAAAAACTCGTTAGTCGGGGCACTCGTAAATCAAGGCCCCACTGTATTGAGCATGAACAGTAGACCGAACTGAGATAAAGTATGGACCTTAACTATAAGCAAGTAAACCATGGCATTATTACTGCAAAATATTTAATAGGTTAATAGATTGGCCATTATTCCTTAAGCCCCAATTTAGTTTCTCCCTCACTCTCTTTTCCCCATGCCAGTTCCCAAATACTTGTATCTGTTGAGTACCTAAGCGTGGAAGGAAATAAAATATGATTCCTAGACAGGCCCTGCTCTCAAAGAAACCAGTGGACTCATCAACACAGATAACCAAAATCTAAGGGGGAAGTTTCTGGATGACACAGAGTGAATGTAGAGTGCCCTGGAGGGTCACTGGGAGGATGACCTCACTGGGGAGTGGGAACAACCAGGAACAAAACCTTGAAGATGTAGGAAGGGCCCCCACGGCTGTGTGAGCACCCACAGCAGCGACAGCTGAAACGCACAGAAGGCAGTGCTGCTGGTCTAGAACACACGGGCATCACTGCCCCTGCTTAGCGAGAGCCTGTGCCATGGTGGATCCTGTCAGTGTACTCCTGGGCATCTCTGCATTTCAGTCCCCAATGATCCCATTGGGCAATATCCAATCCGTCATGATAGCTAACTTTTTTAAAGCAGGTACTATAGGACCACCTCTGTATGCTCAGTGCTTTGCACTCTGTCCTAGAGTAATTGCACTGTTGGCCCTCATTATTGGCCCCCCTGTACCCATGTCCCGGGTAACTCTGAAACGCCCTTCTTTCTGACTTTGGGCTTGCTTTGTGGCAGAATGTTACACTAGATCTGAACCTTGGTCTCAATAGGCTTTGAAAATCTCTCTCCCTTCTCTCTCTCTCTCTCGCTCTCGCTCACTCTCTCTCTCTCTCTCTCTCTCTCTCTCAACTCTGCCCAACACCACAAGAACAAGTCCAGGATAGCCTACCAGAAAATAAGATGCCATGTAGAAGAAAACCTCATTGTTCCAGCTAAGACCATTCTAGAATGATCTTGGGCTATCCAACTCTCAAACGTAAGAAAGAACATGCCCTAGATGAGCAAAGCTTCCTACCCATTTTGCAGGCCGTGCATGCAAACATGAGCCCAGTCAAGACAGAGCTGCCCAGCTACCCTATGCATTCGTGAGCAATAATAAATGGTTTTTATTTTAAGCCAAGTTTTGTTATGCAGCAACAGCTAGCTGACATACATTTACTCCTCACAATAAACCGTGAAGTAGGTACAAGAATTCCTCCCAATTTTACAGCTGAGGTAACTGAAGCTTAGAAAAATAAAATCACTTGTCCTGAAAGTCACAGAAAGCATATGAGCCAGTATTTTAATTGTCAGTGTTTGCTCCAGATCTAGAGCTCCTAACCATTTTGCTATACTGACTCTTTCTAAGGATCCAAAATCTGTGGTTAAATTTGAAACAGGCCAAGTCAGGAATATACACACTGAAGGGAAACACAGAAATAAATAAATACAGTAGTGCACCCTCCCCCCGCCCCCCCCCTGTACCCCCTGCCTTTCTTTCTGCTGTTTCAGTTACCCTTGGCAAGCCACAGTCTGGAAATAGTCAATGGGAAGATTCCAGACATAAACAATTCATAACTTTAAATCTGCACACCATTCTGAGTAGCGTGATGAAATCTAGTGCCGTCCTGCTCCGTCCTGCCCAGGGCGTGGGTCATTTCTTGGTCCAGCATATCCACACTGTACACGCTACTCGCCTGTTAGTCACTTCGTCACCACCTCAGTTATCAAATCAGCTGTCGAGGTATCGCAGTGCTTGTGTTCAAGTCACCCTTCTTTCACTCAATGGCCCAAAGCCACTCACCTACGTTTATTACAGTCCATGGGTATAATCATTATGTTTTATTATTGTTGTTAACTTTTACTGGGCCTAATTTATATTTAAACTTTATCATAGGTATGTATGCACAGGAAAAGAAAACAGTATGTAAATAGGGTTTTGGCACTCTCTGCGTCTTGGAGCATAATTCTCAGGGTAGAAATGAATGCTGTATCAGGCGAAAGGAAGGCTGAGGTCAGGCTCTGAAGGCTTTTGGACACCAGGCCCAAAGGGCTCTCCCCGTGTTTGTAGACATTGAGCAGCCTACAATTCTGTGTGTAAGGGCAGTGCCCCGGGAGCCATCTCCTTCAGGAAGTTTCAGAGGCAGCAGGGGCTCTTTCAAACAACAATGAATTTGGTATTTGTGTTTTCTGCCAAGAAAAACATCTCTCTGCAGGAAATGGCCCTCTCTTTAGCTTAAACATAAATGCAGGATGAATAAACCTCCAAAACTTCGGGGGGCTCGGTCAGAAAAGCCTCTTCCGTGCAGAACAGAAATGCCAACTTTGTGGAAACTTGAGGCGTCTATGTTTTTTTTTTTAAATCATACAATATGTTGGCAAACTTCACTTCCACAAGGTCCCCCACCGCGAGGATACTCTCATCCAGCGCGAAAGAAAAATATTTACAGGAACCGAGGCCGGCAAGTTCCTCTCCCCTGTGCTACGTGATATACTCACTACCCTGATTATGTGACAGTTTGATGGGCATGGAAGAAAAAAAAACTGCTCACGAGTATAAATATTAATGCCCTGGCAGTGATTTGTGTAAACTGCGTAGCCAAGAGTATGGATATACGTTCTTCACATATTTTGCCTTGTCCACCGCTTATGCTATTCTCCCCACGTGTGTTCCATCTCTACAGCCTGTCTGTGGGACCAGGCGCCATACTGAATTCTCACATAAGTTTTGTGTTTTTTTTTTAAGATCAGAATAAAATGGAAGCTGGTTTACCAACTGGCATTACAATTGAGCTTTAAAGGGTTCTTTAGTAATACAAACAGCAGTGTGGTGGTTTCCAGGGGGAAGCGGGTCAGGGGAAGGGGTTCTAATATAAGGTGACAGGAGAACATTTGACTCAGGGTGGTGGGCACCTGGTGCAATAGACAGATCTTGTAACAGAGAAACCCACACCTGAAACCTACATGTTCATGTTGACCAATGTCACTCCACTGATTATCTATATTAATAAAAGGGGGATATGCTAATTTGGACATTCTTCCGGACAAAGCCCTGGTGGCGGGAGCCAAGGCAGAGACGTTTAGGGGTCATCAGGCTGGCAGGAGAGAGCAGTTAGGGGCAATCAGGCTGGCAGGCAGAGGAGTTAGGGGTGATCAGGCAGGCAGGCAGGTGAGCGGTTAGGAGCCAGCAGTCCCAGATTGCAAGAGGGATGTCCGACTGCCGGGATCAGGCCTAAACCAGCAGTCAGACATCCCCCAAAGGGTCCCGGATTGGAGAGGATGCAGGCTGGGCTGAAGGACACCCCCGCCCATGCACAAATTTCATGCACCGAGTCTCTAGTCAATTTAATAAAAAAATAAAATACAGGTTCTTTAGTGAGTATTATGTAGGATCAAAAGGAATTCAGTGTGGTAATACAGCATTAATGCACTTCTAAAAATATTTTTAAAGATCATCCCAAACTATGTAGTCTTCATCATTTGGGTGAAAAAAATGTACAAATTCCCTTGTGGATGCCATCTGTAAGTTAGGGGCTAGGGGTGTTATTCTGCTCTCTGAGGAGAATGGCCCCCAAGGATGACCTGTGGAAAGAAGTTCTATTCTATACTAGAAGTAGAACGGACATCGAATTCTCTCTCCAGTCCCCAGCATGCTGCACCCTTCACTAACACTGCCACTGGGCACACCTTTGTCTGTGAGCAACACTAATGTGTATACCGTCTGCTTCCCTTTTCCCACCAGTTATCTGCTCTTAAGTTGCAACACGTAGACAAACCGAGAATGAACTTACTGTGACCTCAATAGAGCTGATATTTTCCCCCGGCTGGTTCACCCCCGTCAAGTGGGAACTTCTGACCAGGCTGCAGCATTGACTTTGCAGGGTTCATGGTGGGATGAGGCCTGGGGTGTTGTGTTTTACCCTAAAAGCCCTAACCAGCAGGTATTTCTGGAGGACTACT
>NW_006295183.1:2592831-2596576 GCF_000327345.1 Myotis davidii | reverse complement strand
CACAAGGCAGACATAATCCCTGGAGAGATGGATTATAAATAGTGAGGTAATAAATGAGCAAAGTGAGCTTTTATTGTGATACTTGCTCCAAAGAGAATAACTATGGCGATCCAGAGGAGGGTAATTCTAGACTGGAGGGTGTCTGTAAGAAGGTGACTTTGGAGTTGAGATCTGAGTGGTGAGAGGAAAAGGTGGGCAAAACCAGTGATGTGGGGATGAGCAGGAGTACCTTGCAGTGAGAAGAAAAGGGAAGTGCAAAGGCCCCAAGATGAGAAGGGGCATGGCCTGTGTGAGGAACTGGAGCCGGTAGGAGAAGGTGAGGCTGGGAGAGTAGACAAGATTCAGATCACTGTGTACCATTCGTGGGTTGGGTCAGTGGCGGCATTTACTTTTAGAAAAAGCACACCTCTGAGATGACATCTTTATCAGGGAATGTAATTTGAAAATAAAAATCCAGAAGGTGCTGTATTTTAAGCTGTTGATCACCAAAGAAACCGGTCCTATTATCATTTACTTTGTTGTTATCAAATAAGACATCATTGCACAGAGGTATTTATTTAGTGAGGCAGAGTACACAGTGGCATACACACAAAATCATCAGGCACAACGGTCCCCGGGAAATTAGAGTCTGGGAATGAAATACATTATGCTTTGGAAGTCTATGTAGCCTAGAGATTGTTTCTAAAAAAAGATACCAACCCTAAAATAACAGCTACCAAATCACTTTTGGTTGCCCTATGAGTAGTCTTTTTTTTTTTTTTTTTTAATGATATCTATGTGTTTGGCCAAATAAAGGAGTATACTTTTCTACATAAGTGAATTTTCCAAGTAACTGACACTTAGCATTTACCCCATTGGGAATTGCTTATTTTAACCATCTTAAAGAGGAAACTGTTATTTATTTTTTATTTTTAAATATGTTTTTTATTGATTTCAGAGAGAGGAAGGGAGAGGTAGAGAGAGATAGTAACATCAATGATGAGAGAGACTCATTGATAGGCTGCCTCCTGCACGCCCCCTATTGGGAATCAAGCCCACCACATAGTCGTGTGCCCTGACTGGGAATCCAACCATGACCTCCTGGTTCATAGGTCAACACTCAACCACTGAGCAACCCCGGCTGGGTGGGAAACAGTTATTTAATGTATCCCATATCTTTCTGCTTTTGAAACAGAAAATACAAAAGCCACGTTAAACTTTCCTACTTTCCTGAATGTCACAGGCTACCATTATCCAGCCACCCCAGATCTCCCTGTCCCTCAGTCTGAATTCAGTTGTGGCAGGAGGATAACGGGCTATATTTGAAGTCATTTAATACTACAAACATGTTTCTACTTTGCTTCTTTCACAAGGAATTTGAGGCAGTTTACAAAATTGTACGTAATACAAAAGGAAAAGCGCAAATAATGGAAGGAATCAAGGTGAGGGGTAAATGCAGGCTGGCAGATAGGAGTGCCAGGGAGATGCCTGTGAGCAGGGACCCTGCTGTGAAGGAAGGCAGTCCAGCCTCGAATTGCTTGAGGACAAACAAGGACTGTATCTCTGCGTATAAAACACTGCAGTCATGCCTGGCCGGCGTGGCTCAGTGGTTGAGCATCGACCTATGAACCAGGAGGTCACCGTTCGATTCCGGGTCAGGGCATTGCCCGGTTACAGGCTCGATCCCCAGTGTGGGGCATGCAGGAGGCAGCCAGTCCATGATTCTCTGTCATCATTGATGTTTCTATCTCTCTCCCCCCTTTCAGAAATCAATAAAAATAAATTTAAAACACTGCCTTTGTGGGGAGGGGTGGAGATGGCCTTGAGGTTGCCCAAAATGAGCTCCGGAACACTGTTAGCACCCTCATCATAGGTGTCTTGTCTCTCTTTTTCTAGGTCCTGGGTCCTCATTCTTCCACTAAATAAAGGGGGTGAGGTGGCTGGCTAACAGGGATGCATGCATTTCTCTACCCGTTCTGGTGGGGAAATCTCCAAGAAGGACTCTGATTGGCCCTGCTTGGCTCTCATGGACATCCCTGGACAAACCTTTCTTGCTGGCAGGATTTTTATTATAGTCAATCCGGTCTCACTTGCGTGCCTATCTCTATAGTTGGTTAAGTGAGTCTTCCCAGATGAGGGAAAGGGAAGATGCTCAGATAAAAGCAGTAGCCACTCTATATTATTTGAGCATCCCAGGGGGCCTTATAACATGCTAAAGTGTTGTTTGTGTTTTCATTTAAGCTTCCCAGTGGGCAAAACAAAGCAAGGAGCAAGGTTCTCCATGTGATGTCTGTAACACAACAGGAAAGAGGGGGTGCGGAGACACCAGTTTCAAGAGTAATTCGGCTTTTCCTTGCGTGGATATGGGGGTACCTCTCACATAGTGTCTGTGCTAGGGAACGGGGGAATACCTGAGCTCTGAGTATGGGATTTCAAGGAGCTCTGGCCCCAAGCCCCAGGGTTAGAGTTGTATTCCCCCGTGCTGAGCCCTGACACACACCTGCTGCTCCTCACCTCTCAGTCCTCCGCCGATCCCGCTGGGCTCTGGGCAGTCTGCCTTCACCGGGACTCAGAGCTCTCCCTGTTGCAAACAGCCACAAAAATAAATAAATGAAACGTCCTGGATCTCTTACCCATAAGCAGGGAGTCGGTCCATGTCCTAGACCTAGACACACACATCTGCACAGAGGGAGCCACTCAGGAGTGGTCGGATATACAAAAGAGGCCCCAGGAATAGACGCCAGTGACCCCGAGGAAGCCCTTATCACCCCCGCTCAGGCTGCTATTTTTAGACATAACTAACCAGCTCCCGTCAATCCACGTGCAGGGATATTCTCCCAGGTTCCTCGTCAGAGAGATGTGGGTTGATTTGCAGTCTTCTGCCAGGACAAGCATAAGTGGCCTTTGTGAAGCCCCCTTGCTGGTGCATGAAGGGCACTCTGGATTTTTGTCCCTTCGTGACTTACTTCCTCTTGTGATAACTGTGCCAGGGCACAGCCTCACGGACGTGGCTCTCACCTGCGGAGTTGGGATGCTGCTCCAAGGCCCCGGGTCCCGGCTCAGGCAGGTTTTCATCCACTCAGCCAGGCTCACACCCACCTAACCCCTCAGCCTGCAGTTCCTGCTTCTGCCAGCACCAACACCAATTGCAGACTGTCCCTACCCCAGGCTGCCAATCGCGTCTTTCCTTTTTGCTGGTCATCTGTGTGATTGTTTTGGAGGACGGGGTTCCAAGTTCTTTAAACTGGCAGGTCTGCCGAGTGTGCCAAGCAGTTAAGTGGCACCTTTCTAATTGTCCCCTATGGGTTGGAAACCATACAAGGATGTTTATTGGAAGCATTTATAAAGTTGGAGCCTATGGGTCCTAAATTCTAGTGTGTGTGTGTGTGTGTGTGTGTGTGTGTGTTCAAAGCGCAATTGAAAAGCCATTCCTGCCCATCTCAAGCTCTCCTCCTTTATTTCTAATTTCAGGAATAAATTTTGGTTACGTTCCTAGAAGTCTGGCATGTAAGTAAGTGGAACATAACTGTTCTTAAAGAGGTAGCAATTTTCCTACGACTATGTGCTCTGCGTGTCTTACAGTGACTAGTGGGTGTGCTCTGTGAACAGATAGGGAACCCAGATGACTTGTGCCTGTGCCCACTACCAGGAACATCACTGCTGCTCTCACACACACCATTGTTTGCAAAAGAGCGACCCACCTGGAGCTCCTCTCCCAGAGGCCCGGTGTGTTTGTTCTGTGTGGATTTGGAGAGACACACAGGCT
>NW_006295183.1:2591419-2592701 GCF_000327345.1 Myotis davidii | reverse complement strand
AGCCTGTGGACCCTATAAGGCCCTCAAAATCATTTGGTCTGGCCCTGCCAAAGCATTAGGGGTGAGTTAATTAAATGTTTGACCATTTATAACAGGCTAATTTTTAAGTTGATCATTGTGTATGGCCCGAGAATGATGTTATAAATAACCAAATGGCCCTTGGCAGGAAAAAGTTCCCCACCCCTGGCTTAGCTGAGCCACCGGAGCACTCACAGGTGCTGAAGCAGGAAGCTGAGAAGCCAGGTGGTTGCAGAGGGAGAGGCGAGCGGGCGGGGTGGGTGTCACCAAAGGGTGCAGGTGCCCCAGGGGCTCCCTCTAGCTTCTCCTCAAGATGCCCGGGGACTCGCCCAGCTGTGCTCCAGATGCTGCAAGCGCATTTTGTTTTTGTTTTGTTTTTAATTTATTTAGAATTGATTTCAGAGAGAAAGAGAGAGGGAGAAAGAGATAGAAACATCAGTGATGAGAGAGTCACTGATTGGCCGCTTCCTGGACGCCCCACACTGAGGACCAAGCCTTGCAACCCAGGCATGTGCCCTGACCGGGAATGGAACCGTGACTTCCTGGTTCATAGGTCGAAGTTCAACTACTGAGCCACGCTGGCTGGGCTGCAAGCTCATTGTGGTGTGTGCATTTACATCTTCTCTGCCTTCCTCGGGGGAGATGATTGAAAGGCAAGGAGACTGTGAGTTTGAAATCTCAGAAGTTAGCCAACTCCCCACTAGAGGAAATCATGGGCCAGAATGACAGGATCATTCCCTGGGGTTTAAGTCGGATTAACAAGCCTTCCTGCCCGCCCACTCCCACCCCCACACACCTGCACCCCCCACACCCCCACATCCCACACCCACACACTCAGGGTGTGACTTCAGCAAACTGCTTCATCATCCCACACCTTTCTGTTCCCCTGCCGGAGGAGAGCAGCAACGCCCAGCATCTAGCCAGGGGGGTTATGACAATTAAGTGCAAATTGCCAAACAGGAGCCTGACACACAGTCCGCACTCTTTCTTCTTTCAAAGTGAGAACTATAATTGCTTGTCTGGATACTGTGAGGCAGCTGGGAGTGTCTTCTCTCCGTGAGCGCCTTCTGGTTTCTCCAGCTAAGGTGTGTGCAGCTCCCTTGGTGCTCTGCAGGCCCCTGGCAGGTGCAGCCAGGATCTACTCTGTGTCTATGCTGTGTCTGTGCTGTGTGTGTGTGTGTGTGTGTGTGTGTGTGTGTAGCATGGTGTGTATGCCTATGCCTGTGCTGCTTCTTGGAGTGTTTTGGTCCTTAAATTTACTTAT
>NW_006295183.1:2564670-2591356 GCF_000327345.1 Myotis davidii | reverse complement strand
GCTTCTTGGAGTTTTTTGGTCCTTAAATTCACTTATCCCAGCCCTAGTTGGTTTGGCTCAGTGGATAGAGCATTGGCCTGTGGACCAAAAGGTCCCAGGTTTGATTCTGGCCAAGGGCACGTACCTCAGTTGCAGGCTCCTCCCCGGACTGGGCCCTGATCAAGGCGCGGGCAGAAGGCAACCAATCTATGTGTTTCTCTCACATGGATATTTCTCTCTCCGTCTTTGCCTCTCTCTTCCACTTTCTCTAAAAATCATTGGAAAAATATCCTCGGGTGAGGATTTTTAAAAAAATTTACTTGTCCCAGACAGAAAATGTGGCTCCGTCTCTTTCTCCCTGTGCTGTGTGCACAGCTAGGATTAATAATTGTATGACGAGTTTATTTATTTGCCATCGTGGGAGAGCTATTATTGTTCCAGGCTACTTATTAGGTACTTTATACATGATATTTTATTTAATCTCCATAACAACTCCACGAGATACATTTTATTAACTGCAGCCTTTTAATGACTGTGTGTGCAGTCAATAAGACTATAATGTGTCAGACACCCTCCCCCACCCCCCACTGAGAAGATAAGGAAACGGAAGCTCAGAGAGTCTAAGTGGCTCGCTCAGTCTCACACAACTACCAAGGGACCCAGACCAGTTTTCTGTGACTCCAACTCGGGCCCTGAAGTCTAGGTAACCTGTCGCTCTTAAAGTGTGGCCCCGACACCAGCAGCACCAGCATCACAGTTAAAGTTGTTACCAACACCCTAACCCAGCCGTGGGCAAACTACGGCCCGCAGGCCAAATCCGGCCCATTTGAAATGAATAAAACTGAAAAAAAAAAAAAAGACCGTACCCTTTTATGTAATGATGTTTACTTTGAATTTATATTAGTTCACACAAACACTCCATCCATGCTTTTGTTCCGGCCCTCCGGTCCAGTTTAAGAACCCATTGTGGCCCTCGAGTCAAAAAGTTTGCCCACCCCTGCCCTAACCGGTTAACTTTGAGAAAGAGAGAGGAACATGGATTGGTTGCCTCTCCTATGTGTCCTGACCGGGGACTGAGCCTACAACCTTTCAGTGTACGGAGATGCCCCAACCAACTGTGCCACCCGGCCAGGGCAGCCGAGCCCACATTCTTCACCACAACCACCCCAATGAGTTGTTGAGAGAAATAAGTAAAACACAAAATGGAGCCTGACACGTGGAAGTGCTTATTACATATTAGCTGGAACAATTAATAAAGAATGATGAATAATAAGTAACAATGCTAATACTCCGAATGGAAGGTCAGTTTTTTGCATTTGTCACAGGTGAGCTTTAATCTCCTGAGAGCCAGGCTCGGTGGTTTCTCTCTTGCCCAGGAGTTCTGTCGGCACTTCGAGAGGGTCCCTGCTCTCCTGTACCCCCCGGTGAACCCCTGTGTCATTAGGACACGGTGAACACCCATCATCTTTGTTAGCTATTTTTGCTGCCTGCCATCTGGAGTGTCTGGGCTCTCATGGATGTGTTCGCACTAAATCAGCAGATGAAAGCATGAACTAATTCCTCCGTTTCAGAGCTGCTCATTTGGGTAACGATGACCTTTAAAACTAGTGCCATCCACCCCATCACCACGCACCATATGGTGGATGTCAGATAATAAAGCATATTTAAACGTGGCAGGCTCCGTAACACCTTCTGGCTGGTTGGCGATTAATTAATAACTTCCTCACCAGCATCCTCGGGGCAGACGCTGACAAGACGTTTTGTTGCCACTGTAGTGTCCTTTTGCATTGGAACCTTTCCAAGCAAACTTCTGGAACATTCCATTGTGTACTGCGCTTTCTCGTTCACGCTTGGCATTGGGGGCCAGCATGTCTCCCACCAAAGGCACTCATTTCCATGCAAAAAGAATGTCCAAATGTTGAGTGCCGAGTACCCAATATTTTACGTAGATTCTCATTTGCTGCTGACAGTAACCTCACAGGACAAGGGTTTCAGTACCCATTTATGTCCACTTAACAGACTAGGAGAGTAAGGGTTGAAGAAGCTGAGCGATGTGCCTGGGTCATTGAAAGAGTTAGATTTGACCCCAGGTCACTGACTCTAAGGGACATGACTCCCTTTTCATTTACTTTGGTTGACCGTCCTGTTTTCCTCACACTCCAGGTGTCAAGCTCTGCTCTCTTTCATGTCTGAATCTGAATCAGGGACCTTACAATGTCATTTCCAAGATCCCACCTAGTCTCTTCCCAGCTCCTCCTTCCATCACCTGATGGTCCACATCCGGAGAGCCGATCAGGGGCCCTATCGTCCCACCTACGACCTGTATGTCCTTCTGACTATGTGGACTCTTGGTTTGTTGATTTCTTCATTTAAGGATTAGCATCAGAGAATGTGACCTTTCTTAAACCTAAGAAAGGATATCTATAAAGACCCTAATGATGTGCAACCTTCTCTATCACAGAATGATAACAGTGTCTGTCTATCCACCAACCCTTGCATCTGTCTATCGACTCTGTGTTTATATTCATCCCTATAGTATTTGCTTACATTCATCCCTATAGTATCCATCCCTATAGTATTTGTTCTCTATTCATCTATTTTTGTGTGTTTTTTCAAGGCATGGGTTGGAAATCTCCCTGTCTCTGACTCCCCATTACACCCAACTTCAGGGCAGGGAAGGCTTAACCAACACCCCCTCCCCTATTTAGTTCTGAGCCCCGAAAGACTTGTGGGTATCCAGTTACACTCATCCAGTTGGATTCCCTCCCTTAGGTCCTCAGATCACTAAGCATCAACTCAAGTCTTTGCTTTCTGATTCCTGTCCTGAACTCAGTGCTAGTCCCCAGCAGATACACTTCATCACCAGTTCTCTCTCACCTGGGGAATTTCCAACCTCCAGGGCAGAACCCAAGGGCACTCAGTTGCCCTGGTAGCCAGACACTACGCCTCCATCAAAGGTTTGAATGGGAGGGGGACTGAGCAGTACCCAGTACCCAGAATCTTCTCTGAGTCCCGGTTTGTAACCATTGGGTTAAGCAGGGTTAACAGGGAATAACCCAGGACTCTCAGGATCATAACCTGTTTGAGTGTGGTTGTCTCACAGTGGGGATCTGAGCATGGCTGCTATGTAGGTCAAGGTAAAGGAGCGAGTGGAGGATTGAGGGATGGGCAGCCACGCCAGGCAATCGATGGGTAAGATGGGTTCTGCTACCCAGGCTGCAGCATCCAAAGGCATGTGGCAGCCCGGATATGATTCCATTATTGCTAATGTCCAACAGATCCCCTTGTCAGGGAGGGTGGCACAGGATTAACCCCAAATTTCTTCTCAGGTTAGAGCATATTAGATGCCCAGAGATGCAAAGTAGCAGGAAAAACGTGGCCCGTGTCTTTCTGTCCTGAGCGTCTCTTGTCCACTTGTGAAATAAATGCTGTGTTAAAATAAACATGAATATAGAAAGGAGCAGGAACAAAATTTGCATGAAATTAAAAGATAGCAACCCAACAAGAGGCTTCAAAGCACATTGGTCGTTTCAGTGGACTGCTTTGGGCTATGCCACCAGACCTCACCGTCTGGGACGTTTTCATTCATTCTATAAGAGGGATGGAGAACTTGGAGAGACCATGATGTGGCCCACCTGCCCCTACAGAGACACATAAAATTCTGTCAAAAGCCTCTGTAGCTATAGTAGTTATTGCTGTTGTTGTAGAATTTGCCACAATCTACGTTTATACAGTGTTGAATCTCCTTGGGTCATGGTTTGCTGCATCTACCTAACGTGCAAGCTCCAGTAAGCAGAGACCTTGACTGCCTTGTGCATACAGACTAGAGAGACCACTTCATCCACAGGGTCAGCCCATCGCCCACCCTTAAGTCCAGGGAGAGAGCCACTGCTGCAATCTGTCTTCTCAGCTCAAAAAGTGACATTGCTGTGGCCAATCCTAGCAGCAAGGGCATTTGCCGGGCAGGCATAGGAACCCCTGCCCGTGGCTGGGAGTAAAATTACGATGTTAACCAAGCATGGCAGGGTGAGGACACTCATGCTGGGGTCTTCCATCTTCACCTGCTCGAAGTCCTCAGTTGAAGGACCAGCCATTGCTCTCCGTGGATATATCTTTTATTGATTTCAGAGAGGAAGGGAGAGGTAGAAACATCAATGATGAGAATCATTGATCAGCTAGCTGCCTCCTGCACACCCCCTACTGGGGATCGAGTACACAACCTGGGTGTATGTCCTGACCAGGAATTGAACCGTGACCTCCTGGTTCACAAGCCAATACTCAACCACTGAGCCACGCCAGCTGGGCCTCAGTTGGTTTCTTGACTTAGAGAGTAGCTGGGGCAAGGTTTGCTGTAGGAACGTTTTCTGACACCATAGGAAGTACCTAGGGACTGAAACAGATTCACACTAAGCATTAGCCCAAAACCCTTCTGGGGTTGGATAGGGTATGTGCAGGGGGAAGGGAGCCCTGATGGTCAACAGGGCTGGCCAACAGGGCTGGCCTGTGTCCCCCTAGACCAGTGCACAGAAGGAAATGCCCACTTCCCTCGCAGCAAGCTCAGGCCTCCTCCCCCTGGGCTCCTATGAAGCAGTTAATTAAATCCATTGGAATTGAAACTCTGGCTTTTGAGATTCCACTTTTCACTTCTCCATTTACTTTCTGGTATAAAGACACCCTGGGTTTTATTTAGTCAGCCGTCTAAGTAGAAATTGCACTTTTCAGAAAAGATAAAAAATAATGACCATCTAATTCCCTATTTTCCACAGAACCACTTAACTTCCAAGTGCCCAGTACTAATCAATAAAAGCCTTTCATCACAAAACCCAATAAGCAAGATCAGATTCAGACGGAGCGCTCAACGGAGAGCCACGGTTGGCACCCAGACCGTTTTGTGACGTCAGAATCGCTTCTCCACATGCAGCTAATTCCTGCTCATGGCCCAAAGCCATGCCGCCTCCTGCTCTCTGATCTCTCGCTTTCAAAAGCTGCGTCCACTGGGTCTCCTGCAGAGAACACAGGGTCTCGTACCATCAGCATCAGTAAAAACGTCAAACCGGAATCGACACCAGATACATTGTGTTCTGAGCCCGATGCCCAGTGAGGGCTGTTTCTCATCCAGGAGGCATCAGTTTAGAGACAAAAGCACGTGTGAGAAACAGGGTTAAGATTCAGTCTTTCTGATTATGTTAAAGTGGTATTTGGACCTGGGCTATCTGGGTTTATTCCCTAGACACTTTCTCCCTTTCCCCCATCTTCTGGAAGGAAGGTGAACACACGGAGAACAGAAGCAAACAAAAGTGGAAGCCTGAAAGGGTCCGTGGCCTTAAGTCTCCAATCTCAGAACAGGAAATTCTGGTGAGCTGGGTTGTAGGTCATGGCCAGTATTAGCACAAATGAGTGGCCTTTCCCACCAAGTCCAAGCCTAGCTTTTGAAAATTACCACCCTCCATTTGGCCACATGGGAAGAAAAGACAGAAGAGTGGGAGAAACATCCTGGGTGGGCTTTCCACTCTCACCTCAGGAGAGAGAGAGAGAGAGAGAGAGAGAGAGAGAGAAGTCCCCGTGCTGACGCTCTATCCACTGAGCCAAGCCTGTTAGGGCTCATTTTTTTTTTTAAATTGATTTCAGAGAGAGAGAGAGAGGAAGAGAGAGGAAGAGAGAGAGATTACAGAGATAAAGATATATTCCTCTCATAGACTATTTTTAACCCAAACTGGAAACACATTTTACAACCAAAGAATTAATAATACATTGAAACACATCCAAAACACAATTCGTTATTAAATAGATTTTTTTAAATTGTTTCTGTATTATATATAAAAGATGCTGTTCTTCAGAACAGAATGTTCAATTGCACTACAAATTACTTAAAAATTATATGGAATCTGAGGCTACTTGGAACAGTTTTCTTCTTCAAGTAAGGTCTAGAAATCAAAATAATAAAACCCCACCCATAGCTTGGCTGGTGTTAGTGATTGAGTGTCAACCTATGAACCAGAAGGTCACAGTTCCATTTCCAGTAAGGGCATATGCCCAGGTTGCAGGCTCAACCCCTAGTAGAGGGCATGCAGGAGGCAGCCCATCAATGATTTTCTCTCACTGATATTTCTCTCCCTTTCCCAACTGAGTCAGTGGGTGGCTGAGTCTCAGTGCACAGATGAGATGAACAGAACATCCCTGATTGGAATCTAGCACACGCATTAGTATCCATTTGGAACCACTTCACTGCTTTCCCCCTACACCCTGTGCCTAGGAAGGAAGTCACAAAACTGACATCTCATAGAAGAAACTCGGGAGCCCACCGGCAATAAGAGGTCAAACTATTGGTCCCTCTTACTTCATTAGCGTATCTGTTGCTCTCTGGTTGTTAAATCAGACCCATCTATTTGCAAAGAGAGGGAGAATGGAGACAAAAGTGAAAAGCCTTTATGAATTTGCAAAGAGCACTCCTGTTTCCTGGGGCAGCTCCTTCCAAGTGCCAGACGTTTATGTGAAAAATAAATGAATGAACAAGTGAATTGCCTCACATTTTATGGGCACAAACAAATAAAAAGAATGCATCTCTCCCTCAGAGAGACTTAGGCATTTTATTTGGAAGAAGTGGGAGCTGAATGGCTTGGCCTTGTACCTGTGAGCTACACCGTTTTCATCATCCACTGTAAAGACTTCCTGTGTCACCAGGTCTTACACTGACTTGAAATGTCTTATGACAGGTTTACGACATTAATTCGCTCCTCTTGGGTGCATGATCCTTATGTGAGTTTTCTTCAGGGGATAAATTGGCTGGCTGGGGCAAGATTGAGGACCAGCTATGTGACTTTAAGAAACAGTCTGCAGCGAACAGACGCTAAGGGAATGTGGCCCGCCGTGGAACATCCACTCTGCCAGGTTTTGATGCTAAAAGCCATCAGAACACATAAATAACCAGCTTTTTAAAACAAAGGAGTTTTCATGACATGATGTCTCAGAGCCTTTTTCCTGACACTGTCACTTCTATTTCTAATGGGTTTTGAGACTGGTTGTTTAGAAGTTAATCCTCTTAACAAGGTTCGAATTTTTCTTTTCTTGCCTTAATAGTGTACTTGGAAATACTTATGATGGAACCAGGGCATATCTGGTGTGCTGGGTTGCTATGGCGCTGTGCGTAATCTGGGTAAATGGCACTGAGTGGGGAATGACTGGCGAGGGAATGGAGATAAAACGTGGGAAGGACTCCCTTGCAGTTTAAGAAGAAAATAGCTTCTTTCCTTCTGTAAGGCCAGTTCAGTCTTGCCCCACCTCTGATGCATGTGTGATTGTCCAGGGCCTTTACCTGAAGGGGACCAGCCGACTTCTCAGAAACGGCCTGGCTGCCTAATGCTGCATGATGGCTGTACACTTGGTTTTTAAAAATGGCCTGGCATACAGCAGGCCTGCCTGCTCTCCAGATTTTCTCCTGGTGAAATTTCCCTAATGAGCTTCAGTATTCTTTATTTTTAAAACATTTTTGGCTGTCTTGGAAATATAAAATCCATGGCTCTTGCACAAAACCAGAAACACAATTTGTCTCATTCACTCATTCATCTGAGATATACTGTTGAGAACCTACTATGAGCAAGACAGTGAGTAAAGAGCTTAACATCCAACCAAGCCCAGCTGGTGTGGCTCAGTGGTTGAGTATTGCCCTATGAACCAGGAGGCCATGGTTCGATTCCAGATCAGGACACATGGTCGGGTTGCGGGCTTGGTCCCCAGTGGAGGACATGTGGGAGGCAGCCAAGCAGTGATTCTCTCTCATCATTGATGTTTCTATTGCTCTCTCCCTCTCCCTTCCTCTCTGAAATCAATAATTATATATATATATATATATACATACATACACATACATACATATATATAGTTTAAAACCCAACCAAAATTTAACTTGGCTCTTTGAGAAAAGCAATGGAACTGGAGAGCATGCCAGTTGAGGGCTGTTGTAGGACACTGTGATGTCCTTGGTTGGCAGGATGTGACCATGTGCCTGTGCGGAAGGGTGCAGTGTTCACGAAGAGACGTGTCGGGAAGGCAACTTGAAAAGTTTATCCAGAGCAAGTACGGCTCTTAAAGCCCAGGCTAAGGAAACACTGACATTATTCTGTAGACAGTGAGAAATGGCGCATTGTTAGGGAGGAGAGTGGGAGAAATCCATTGTCCTTGCTACAGCTTCTAAACTCAGGTGCAAGTTTTGAATTAGGGACTATTTTCTTAGGTTTAAAAACTATTGTTTCCTAACTTTCCCAGAACTATAATATCTGGTTACTGTTGATGCTCTATTGAACTGAGAAAAAAACTTTTTATTATTATCTGTGGTTTCATTTTTACAAAATTATCATAACTGATGGATTTACAGTTCTGAAACGGTAACCACATTTTAATAATGAAGCCATTCATACGTACCTTGGCTGGAGGGTATCGGTGACAATGTAATATTTGCTCTGGAAGTAGCAATCCCCAAACTAATATATTTATATCTCTATGTAAGTTGCACAAATATCTCCCCAGCCAGCGGCACACTGTGACAATCGGAGGCCTTCCACCCATGTTGTTGCTTTCTCCCTCTTTGTGGGAGGAAAAGAAAAAGATGTTTAAAATATAAAAGAAATTAATTATCAAGATGATCTTGAGAGACTTAAAAAATAATTTAAGAAGGAATTTCAATGTGAAAAGCTCACTGTTCCCGGGGCTTCCCGGAGATGGCTGGTTTCCTAAGACTCACTGCTTCATTTACATTTAAATGAAAAGACAGGCATATATGTTTGACAGAGACCATACACTTATGCTCCTTAAAACTATCCCTTCATAAAAGGCACAGAAAATATCTCTCTATGCCAATACACCAAGATACCAATTTATTCTTTGTGGAAAACAATACCACATCGTGCATCAGCCTGGGGTATTTATTTATCATTGGTTGATTGATTTAATTTATTCATTCTTTTACTGGATTGACCTATATGCTGAGAACCAAATGGCTGAAGAAAGAAATGGCTGAGCTCTATCTGGTTTGGCTCAGTGGATAGAGCATCGGCCTGTGGACTGAAGGGTCCCGGATTCGATTCTGGTCACAGACTGGTCACAGACACATGCCCGCTTTTTTTGGCTCAGTGGATAGAGCATCGGCCTGTGGATGCTCTATCCACTGAGGGGTCCCGGATTCGATTCTGGTCACAGACACATGCCCGGGTTGTGGGCTCAATCCCTAGTTGGCAGTGTGCAGAAGGCAACCGATCAATGATTCTCTTTCATCATTGATGTTTGTATCTGTCTCTTCCTCTCCCTTCCTCTCTGAAATCAATACAAATATATTTTAAAAAAGAAAGAAAGAAATGGCAAAGGGTTGTGTTCCTTTAATTTCGGAAAGTGAAAACATCGAGGTTTCTTTGGACTATACCCTGTTCCCCCCACTGCTACCTCTTCTGTTTCCATGAAACTGAGAGCCGATGGTCAGGTGATTTGCCCTAAACTGTACACCGAGGGACAAGTGCTGGGATTTGGAATGACCGCTGGACTCCTCACCACGTGCTCCTTTTGGACATGTGTCTCTCACGTGTTCACCAAAGATGCTTATTGGGAGAATGGCAGTAGCAGCTGCAAAGGGTCATATTTAGAAAAGAATGTTGCCTGTCCCTTAAGTTCCTAGTTGTTCTAAGCCAACCGCTGTCCTGGCTGGGAGGATGCACAGATCGGGGTGTGAGCAATTGATACTGCTATCAGAACTAATTCTGAAAAAGTCTGTCAGGGTGTGTAACTGCTTCCTTCACACGTGTTCCTTTGTTCTAACTCGAATTACTCAACACAGGCAATATCCCAGTATCCATAGTATTATCTGCATTTTACATCTTGTGGGACTTGGGGACATCAAGTTGCATGCCTGCTAGTATACAGCTGGTAAGGTTCCATGCAGAGATTTGAACTCAGAGCCCATCATGATCTGTATGGTACCCATGATAACTCTCACTACCCATGGAACCGTAGCCAGAATCAGCCTTAACAAATCCGCTAGCTGCTTATCCCTCTGCACATGCTGTCCATTCTTCTGAAGTCCCTATTGATCAAATGCAACAAGCAATCGGAGTTCAAGGACCACGTATGATTATAAAAACATTCTTTCCACTTGGCGAACTCCGGGGTCTTCAGTTTCACGTATCAACGCAAGACTTGCAGGCATGACACAATGATCTCATTGAAGCTGTGGTATAAATCTTACTGAAATGGCTAATGTGGTATAAAGCACTTTGGGAAATTCCCAGAGCTAAATGACTCTCCTGAGTCAAAAGCCAACCTTCTCTTGGGGGTGGGGGTGGGGGAAGGAGGGAGGGCAGCTTAATTATAGCTGAACAGCTACTTATTTTCAGCCCTTTGTGGCCACGTTCCCGACATCACCTGCTTTTCTAAGATGCATAAATATTTCTGTTATCGTGTTTTTCTCAGGTTTATTTATTTGTTAAGAGAAATACAACTGTATACAAAGCGGGTGAGGTGGCCTCTGGAGGGGATAAAGCTGTGGTTTGTCAGGTATCTGGGACTGAGGGAGATGGGTCCATGTGAACTCACTTCCTGCCCCGTGTGCAGGGGAGGCCCAGGACAAGCGTGGCTGCCAGAGGACGGAGTTTGGATTCTAACTCAGCTGCTCACCAGCTGTGATGCTCAGTCTCCTTGTATTGAAACTAGAGACTTGGCAAATGGCAGTTTCAAAGGAACTGAGGTCAAAGGTCAGAACCAGTGCTTATTTAGGGAGAGATGGCCAGTAGGCAGCCGGAGGTAAACTTTCCTGCCGAGGAGAGAGGGAGCGAGGAAGAGTTCTGGACAAGGTCATGACACGTTGAGGAAGAACACCTGGCGGGGAGAGGGAGCCCCTGGTTCCCCTCACAGGGTGTGTGCAAGCGGCTTGTTGCCACTGGCTCTTCCCTCCTGGTGGGCACCCTGACGTGTTTAAAATTCACTAACTCGTGGCCATTTTTCTGCACTGTGCCCCCTGAGGCTGTACACTCCACAAGGGCAGAGAGTAAATCCATCACCTTTGCCTCTTGTCCTGCTGCAAACTTAGTCCATTGGTTGGCACCTGGCAGGTATGACCTGGAAGTAATGGTTACGGTTATTTCTGAATGTGTTACTATTTTCCCTATTCAGATTTCTGTAATAGACTCTAGATATTTTTTTTTCAGTCTCACTTCACTGGATCATCTTGACTCCTGTGTTGGCAGTTTGTATGATCTGGTTACTGTTTTTTCACTTAAAAAAAATGTGTGTGTGTGTATGTGTGTGTGTGTGTGTGTGTGTTTATTAATTTTTAGAGAGAGAGGAAGGGAGAGGGAGAGAGAAACATCAGTGTGAAAGAGAAACATCAATTGGCTGCCTCCTGCACACCCCCTACTGGAGATTGAGCCTGCAACCGGGCATGTACCCTGACTGGGAATCAAACCAGTGACCTTCAGTGCACAGGACTACCTCAACCCACTGAGCACACCGGCCAGGGCTTCACTTATTTTTGTCTCAGTTAATTTCTGCCAGAACTAGATTCTTTTTTGCTCTTCTGCATCTCACATTCCCCATCTGGACCAGCCTAATATCCTTACACAAGTCACTCAAGTGTCTGAGCCTCCTTGTCTTCCATTTTAAAACAAAAGGTGCTGCATGACTTCATAAGAAAGTGCGTACCAACTATCCAGCACACCATTCAAGAGGTACCTATTTATTATCCGACCACAAGCCTTATCGCTAATAGTGGGTTTAGTAACTGTTCGGATGGGACAAGCGCTATAGATATTCTGACCTTGGCCTGTAGAGATGTGGTCAGGAGAAATAAACATTTGGGTCATGCTTAGTTGTGTATTTTTTTTCTGTGTTATTTATAAAGATGGTTTCCAGCAATGAAGAGTTCTTGTGAGCAGTCCTGGCCGGTATGGGTCAGTTGGTTGGGTGTTGTCCCGTGTACCAAATGGTTGCTGGTTCGATTCCTGGTCAGGTTACAAGTCCAGGTTGCCGGCTTGATCCACCAGTGGGGGCCGTGCAGGAGGCAGCTGATCGATATTGTGCTGTCACATCGATATTTCGCTCCCTTCCTCTCTCTCTAAAAATCAATAAAAAAGGAGTCCTTGCGAGCAAAGTAGAAATGTGTATGTGCTGAAGTCCACCTGTGCGCCATTTACAACTGAACAAAAATTTCATTTGCTCTTAATAATAGAAAAAAATGGTGCAGGCTATGCTGAAAGTTATTTCAGTGAGAAAGAAAGATATACAGACACAGGCAGGCACGAGCAAGAGTTTATATTCCCAGTGGCCTTGATTCTGTGTGATTCATAAGGTCAGACTTTACCATTACACATTTTGAATAGGTTACCCTTTTAGCCTGGGAGCTAATTCTTTCTGAGGTGTGGTCTGTGTTCCGCCCCAGCTCCCTGTGGCCTGTCACCCTCTTTAGGTGCAGCACCACAATTCAGCAATGTCGGAGATTCTAAATTTGACCTAAGCGTCGGCAAAATTAAATGCGCCCCAGCTAACTCCAAATCAAAGTCGGTTTTCCATTGCCGCTTTCAGATATTTGCCCTTTTATAGTGCCATGAATGACTGAACTCATTTATGTCTCATAAAATGGGCTAACCGCACCCACCTACATATCCAAGGATAATAATAGGCAGCCTTCGGAGCACATCACAAAAAGTAAGTGATATAAAGAGAAATGTTGGAGTCAAATCATATGTGAAATGCATATTCAATTCAATCCATAGCTGAATGGCTGAATGTGCTTGCTATGAAGTAGGATTTAGTCAGGCGATACAAACTTTTGCTCTCGAAAGATCGGGCTAACCGTATCGTTGAATAAAAAGATCTGGCTCAGAAGCTGAAAAGGGAAAAGAGAGATTAAGAGAAAGAGGGGAAGAGATCTGGTGGAAATAAAGGCAAGAGTGAGTGTTCACGGGCAGGGGTTCATCACTGCACTCCCGCACTGCCCTCTGGGTGACCCCCTTAGTGCCTGGTGTCATCTTCTAAGGCTCCTGCTTGGTCATCTTCATTATTTCCCTTTCACCTAGAGGGAAAAGCCAGTCTGCCTCACCTCCCCCTCCATGTTTATTGTTCATTCTTTCCTTTGAAAATCCAGTCCTCATCCAGCCATTCTCAAAGCTTGTCTAGCAGGGAATTGATTGGGCGCGGCGGGGAAGGTGTATGCTCAGCTTCCCGACTCCTCCTGGCCCCTCATTAGGCATTTGAATCCCACACTCCCTCCAAGGCTCAGAATGGGCCTTCCTTAGTCTGAGACCTGTCTCAGCCTGCACCCACCATCCCAACCGAAAGGTGGGAGCACCATGAGCTTCAGGCATTCGGGGAAGCCTGGTGCTTAAAAGTCACGAGTAACTCCTTCAAAATACCTCTCATCAAGTTTCTTCTTCGAGGAGAGATGAGGGCTGCGGGAAGTTTGTGCTGAAGGAACATTTTGTGAAAACGTGTATACACGTTTCTGCCGGGGAAGGGGTTAAAAGTCACGAATAACTCCTTCAAAATACCTCTCATCAAGTTTCTTCTTCGAGGAGAGATGAGGGCTGCATGGGAAGTTTGCTGAAAAGGGTGTGCGTGTGTGTGTGTGTGTGTGTGTGTGTGTGACTGTGTGTGAGTGTGAGTGTGTGTGTGTGTGTGTGTGTGTGTGTGTGTGTGTGTGTGTCTCAAACCACCATCCAAGAAGCATAACCTGTCCATCAATCTCGGAAGTTTCTGTGTGCCTCTCCCCAGTACTAGCCACCGCAGGGGTTACCACGATTTCTACATTTACCATCATAGCCTAGTTTGCTTGTGGCTGAACTTTCTACACATTTTTATGTCCTCTCAGTGTGCATGTCCTCTCGGCACTGCATTCAAGAGATTCCCCCAGGATGCTGCGGCATGACATACAGTAGGTCTCTCGTGCAAGCTCTCTTCCTTCTACGCCCGTGGTTCTCAACTTTCTGGCCCTTTAAATACAGTTCCTCATATTGTAACCCAACCATAAAATTATTTTCATTGCTACTTCATAACTGTCATGTTGCTACTGTTATGAATCGTCATGTAAATATCTGAGACGCAGGATGGTCTTAGGCGACCCCTGTGAAAGGGTCGTTCGACCGCCAAAGGGGTCACGACCCACAGGTTGAGAAGCGCTGTTCTATGCGATGGCTGCCTTGCTCAGCAACACCTGGAACTGCCTTTTGATTCTTGAAAACCACAGCCCAGGGCCACGCGTTCCGAGCTGACTCACGGACCAGGTTTGAAATGTGACCTTTCCGAACGCGGCCTCTCCTGACAGAAGCACATGTTCTCCTTTCCCGGCCAAGACGTTACATTCAGCACTGAGGGCAGGCAGGAAGGGGATGCACGTCCTGGGCACCCTCTGTAATGAAAGATGACATTTGCGCCGACTTGGGAAATAAACAACAGCCAGCCCAACGAATCGGGGCAGAGAGCACCGTGAAAGAAATGGACAAAAAGGTGCAGCCCGTTTTCAAATCATGTGCCCCTTGAATTACATAAATAATGTAGCGTGTCTGTCTGGTTTTCAGTCAGTTTTATAGAAATTATAGAGAGATTCATTCCTAATTAAGAATAATCTGATGGTTGGGCTTGACCCAGTTAAAGTCTTATCTTGATGACATCAATCATTTATAATGCTTTCAGGAGCCTTGGCAAAGGCTCCGGGTTTTATAAGTAAAAATTAATTAATTGGGACATTAAAGTTGAAGGATGCTTTTATCTTTTCCCCGGTTCATGCCTTCACAACAGAACATAATAATTAACAGTTTTATTCAAATATATAAAATAATTCCTTGAAGGTTTCTAACCACTCTAAGTACTTCAAGAATCAAATGATACTATGTTGAGATAGCAACATGCAAAGAAATGTACATTTTTGCTTGTTATCGAGAGAGTTCTCGTGATAACCAACTCCTACTGGAGTTAGCCGAGGTTGTGAAATTGACTTGGGACCAAATGGTGCTGCCAAAAACAAATTCCAATTTAAATTTTAGTGTTTTGTTTTTTAAAAAAAGTTGTGTTTGGTCAAGATTGTCAAGGCTTTGGCTCTGAAAAGTCTACCTAGCTAGATTCATCTCATTTGAGGACCAGAAAATAAATTCTTAACCTGCATCTTCAAGTTAGGACTTGAATGCGTTGTTTTGAGACTCGTTTTGGATTTGCTGGCCCATCTAGGTTCCATGAGTTTGTTTGCCTGTTCATTCCCTCATCACTGCTTCCTGGAGTGTGTGGCACACTTGGAGGAGAATAGTTGCGAGGACCACACAGTCTCCCAGAGGCGAGCAGGATTCCTAGTGAATTGAGTAACCGCCACTGGCGAGTATTGGTTGGCCAGTCTGAAGAGAGGCCTCGAAGGGTGTGTCCAGTGCCCTGACCTGTCTGAACGTTTTATTAAAGACTTAGGAGAAGCTGGAGAGGATGGAACTGATTATTTCAGACAAACTGATTAATTCAGATAACACGGATGGAATAGTAACAAACTGAGTGGAGAGGAGGAAGCCATCTCACACCTCTAGGAAGCCACGGTGGCGACCCTGGCAGTATCCTGAAAAGATATACTCAATAATGAACAGTCTATAAATGTTGTCCTTTGTGGGAGAGGTAATGGAACGATTCACATCCAGCCAGCCAGAACCAGTGAAGTCTAGAGGTTAAACACAAGTACCAAGCCCTGCCGGCAAAGACTCAGTGGTTGAGCATCAACCTATGAACCAGGAGGTTGCAGTTTGATTCCTGGTCAGGACACATGCTTGGGTTGTGGACTCCATCCCCAGTTGGGGGCGTGCAGGAGGCAGCCAATTAATGATTCTCATCATTGATGTTTCTCTCTCTCTCCCTCTTCTTTCCTCTCTGAAATCAGTTAAATATATCTGCATTTTTAAAAAAATAAATAAACAAACAAATAAATAAAAACAAGGACCAAGAAGCAGGACTGTGCAAGGAGAGAACATGCACTATGAAGCCGGAGGCTTGGGTCACCTTAGCCTGGTGGTTTCTGGAGAGTCCTACACTCGCAGATTGTTAACTCAATTATAAAGGGCACGGGATAATCTCCACGTCCCTCCTGGGCTCGTAGGCAGGAAGTTAGGATTATTGAAGATAACATATAAAAGCACAGTGCGTGGCAGACCCTCAGTACTAACTTGTTGTTAAGAGCAGGCATTTGGATTTTGACTTTATTCTAAAAGATGTACAGCGTGGCCGGTATGGCTCAGTGGTTGAACATCGACTTAGGAACCAGGAGGTCATGGTTCATTTCCCAGTTGGAGGTGCCATTGATGTTTCTATCTCTCTCTCCCTCTTCCTTCCTCTCTAAAATCAATAAAAATATTTTTTTTTTTTTAAAAAAGGAGATGTACCTCGTTGGGAGGTCTTACCTTGGAACACAGCAAACCAGCTTCTTCCAAAGGCTGGATGATTACTGCTGAGGGGTATTAGCGCCCATTCTGCCCCATGTGGGAGACAGGCCACAGTGACCTCTGTGTTCCCTTTGACCCCTACGGGGTCGCACTGATGGCTTCCTTTGGCAGCTCCAATGCTGGCTCCCTTCATTGCCTGTGTGTCCCAGAAACCAGTAAGCATCAGCGCTGCTTTAACAGAGGCACATCCTGAGTTCAGTGGCCAGCGGTCCATTCATATTCAGATTCTTGAAGTTTTGCATTCAACTGTCCTTTCCTCCTTCCACCACCAACTCATCTAGAGCACCTTGGTTGAGATTTAAAATATTTTCAGAATTCATGTATGCAGAAAATGTTGTCTGTCAGACAAATGCCCCTGCATGAAAGGCGCTAGGAACATTTAATATTCTACACCAAAGGCTGAAACCGAAATTCAAGGGCATTTCATTCTTTGTTTCAAAGATGTTGTCATGTCTCTTCCTTCCTCTTCTGCTTTTGTGTCAAGAGTTACTGTTACACAGAGAACAGGAGCTGCTTGTAAGGGGATTTAGCTTGAATTTCAGCTTCATCCCTTACTCGCTCTGCAACCTTGAGCACGTCACCTAACCTCTCTGGACTCGAGTCTCCATATATACAATGGAAATAATAATAGTTACATCCTGGGAATATTGCAGGAATTAAGTAAGATTAAAATATGCTCTGGAGCCAGGGGCTAGCAGGGAATATCTATAATAATAAAAGCATAATATGCTAATTAGACCTGACAGATGAATGACCTTCCAGACAACCTTCCAGACACAGCCAGGGCTGAGAGGGCTGAGGCAGCAGCCAGGGCTGTGAGGGCCTACCCTTGCATGAATTTTGTGCATTGGGCCTCTAGTATATATATATAAAAGCCTAAGCAACCAACTGACCATTTGACCGTCCAACTGGTAACTATGACACACACTGACCACAAGGGGGGCAGATGCTCAGTGCAGGAGCTGCATAGCTGTGGTGACTTGGCAGCTGCAGTTCTCAGGTGACGCACCCAGAACCAGAGAGGAGGGATCCAGATCCTGGGGTGTATCACCCAAGAATCGCCCTCTCACAATCCGGGACCCCTCAGGGGATGTCGGAGAGCTGATTTCAGCCCAAACCCTGCAGGCCAGGCCAAGGGACCCCACTGGTGCATGAATCTGTGCACTGAGCCTCTAGTTAATACATACTTGCTTCTTTCTGCTGGTTGATTTCTTGGGCTGCTTCCATGGAGTTGAAAAGAAGGCATCATTTTTCCTCCATCTTTTATTGATTTTAAAGAGGAAGGGAGAAGGAGAGAGAGATAGAAACATTAATGATGAGACAGAATCATTGACTGGCTGCCTTCTGCATACTCTCTACTGGGGATCAAGCCCACAACCCGGGCATGTGCCCTGACCAGGAATTGAACTGCGACCTCCTGGTTCATAGATCAACACTCAACCACTGAGCCATACGGGCTGGGTGTTTTTCTTTTATTTTTATCCAGAATGCTATGGTTGCTAGTTGCCACCTCAAGACATATTCTCTCTGAACTCTTTAATATCATAACCTCAGTTTTTGGTAAGGCATATTGCCTTCTTGGGCTTGAAAAGGGCTGTGTTTCTCCACCTCCCTTTTAGCCCAGTGCTGCCATCTGCTTACATTCTGGCCACACAGATGTATGTGGAAGTGATGTATACGCGTCATCTTGGCTGGGACTGCCTCTAGTGTGCCCTCCTGCCTTCCCTCCTCTTCCAGTCTGAAATGTGTCCGTGCCACCTGCAGTGCCAGTATCGATCTTGGACCCTAAAGTGACCTTGAAGTTGTGATTAAGCAGAATGAGGGGACCCTGGGTCTCTGTGAACCCAAAGCAAACAGCCACCATGGCCTTTTGAAGTGTCCAGTCTCCACTTCTTTCACTTGGGAGAGAAAGATGCCTCTGTCTTGGGTTAGGCCACTGCTGTTGTTTTCCCCTCTTGTATGCGGCTGAATCTCACTGTAACCAAGAAACGTGGGGAGGATGTGAGGGAGGAGACTGGCTGACCTGCAGGTCCCTGATCCACCCTGCCTCGCAAGGAGCCAGGCAGCCCCTTAGAGCGGGTTACGGAGAGCAGACTGTGTGGGCCCAGCGGCAGGTGGGAGCAGGGTGGTGGTGTGGCTCTGTGTCGCAGAGCAGGAAGATGCCTGCTGTTAAGAGAGAAATGATGGGGGCATTAACAGAGGTCTCTTCCTTCCCTTCTCCTTCTCCTTCTCTCCTCCCCAGTTATCACTGAACACCTGCTATGAGGCAGCTACTTACATAGGCACCAGGATCGTGATCTTAAATCAGTCCTCCACTGGTGGAGGCAACAACTCATAGATGCATCAAGGATTGTCACGGGGTGCAGAGCTCCCTGTGGATGTGGTCAGTGTGCAGGTCTAGAGTAATTCGTCAAGCTTGGGTTGAGAATGGGAGTCAGGGGCGGCTTGGCCAGGAAGACGTCCATGCCGGGTATGGGAGGGTGATGGGTGTCAGCCAGAGGAAGAACGGGTCTGCATTCTGAGGTCTGCAGTCCTGATTGACACTCCCCACACCCCGCGGCTGAGTATCATGTCATCACTGATAACTTCTCTCCAGTCCCGTGTTTCTCTACATTGGCCGCAATTCACATCTGGCTCAGAGGCCGCTCAGAATTTTAGCCACTCCATCAGCATCGGATACAGACAAGGGGACACTTTGGGAAACCTGCATGTGGTCATTACCAGTGTGAACTGGACAGCCTTGTGATGGTGGAACCACTCTCCCGTGTAACTGACAAATTCGCTGCAGCAATACTCCCGTCCATCCCCTGGTGGGTGGGGGCAGACGCTTAGGGCATAGCAAGCAGACGGAGGCCCCAAGTGCCCTTCCAACTATGGCAGCCCAGCCCTCAGTGGGCAGAGAGCTTGATCTTCGTTGCCAAAAGGGCTGGGGCCAAGAGAGACAGGGAAATGTTAAGGTGAAATAGATAATCAGGCAAGATTGCATTGGCTCTGAAGTCATAATGGGCATAGGTTTTACCGCTTGCCTGCAGGGAACAAACAGACATCACAGGGGAAAAAGTTGAGGTTGACATTTATGGAGCACCTACTATGTGCTAGACTATTATTTTAGGCATCATCTTATGGAATCCTCACAGTAACCCAAAAGGGATCATTGGAACCCACATTACAGGTTTTCCACTTCAAATTCGCCCTTTTGAAAAGCAAATTCACCCTTTTGCGAATCATAAATTTGATTTGCAAAAGGGTAAATTTGAAGTGGAAAACCTGTATATCAATAAGAATTACAAAGGCGCCTCAGGGATTATGAAAGTGTACCCCGGTCCCACAGGCAATGGAGAATTCAGGATTCCTCTCCAGTCTGCCTGCCTCCCCAGCCTACCCCACCAACCCTCATTATCCCCTCACACGGGGCACATTCCATACCAGGCTCCAGTTGAGCCAACTCCCTGTGCGGAGACCACACTGTCTGAGTGAAGACAGGGCAGGGTGGAGGCTACGGATGATGGCATTTCTCGGCGTTTCTGCACCAGGGGCTGTGGAGACTTCTCCCTGGGGGAGAATAGCTGCCTGACAAGATACTTTCCCTGGAGATGTTTTCTATTCCCTTCCCAACGGGACCGATGTCGCTTCTGGTCTCTAACGAGGAGAATAATCATGGGTGTTCCCTATTTGTCCTCTGCCCAATAACGCTTGTCAGGCTGTTTGCAATGACTCCAGAAACAACAGGCTCCCAAGAGAAACTAAGAAGTGACCTATTTTCTAGGGTCCTTTCCACTCTGACACTCCCGGTTAGAGCAGAAAAGAGAAGCACACCGGATATGCTCAGGTAATGGGTGACCACACCGGTGACGTGGCAGAGAACAGGAGAGAGGACAGAAATATTCGCTCTGTGCCACAGGCAACACATAAACCAACACAGCTCCGCGTCAGTGTCAGCAGCTCCTGGGAGCTCCCCTGCAGGGACAGGCTCACACTCCGGGTTTGACTTTGTTAGAAACTTGAAAGCTGTTTCTTCTTTGCCCCTAAATTATCCCGAGCTATTTCATCTCTGCCTCAGAGGGATCTTGACAACCCCTTTGGCACCTGGGAGATTGCTGGGTACAGCAGGAAGAACATGGAATTTGAAATTATTAGACCAGAGATTAGATCTAGTCCTGCCACTTACTGCCTGTGTAACCCCAGGCGAGTCAGCCTTGGGAGTCTTACAAGAGAGGAACAAACAAGAAATATGTACGTGAAAGCATTTTGCAAACTCTTGGGCACTCTATAATTTTAAGGACCCCCCCCCCCCAAAAAAAAAGTAGCCCGGCCAGTGTAGCGCAGTGGTTGAGCATCGACCTATGAATGTGTGATTCCTGGTCCGGGCATAGGCCTGGGTTGCATTCTCAATCCCCAGTGTGGGGTGTGCAGGAAGCAGCCAATCAATGATTCTCTCTCATAACTGATGTTTCTATCTCTTTCTCCCTCTTCCTTTCTCTCTGAAATCAATAACAAATATATTTGAAAAAAATAGTAAATGCCAGGTCATATCATCAGGATAAAGAGTGTGACTGTCACCGAAGAGCGTTAGTGAACAGCAGAATCACATTCCCCACCCATTGAGCACCTGCTCATTGCCAGGTGTGGTGCCAAAAGCCTTACCTTCCAGGGAGGAGTCGTCTCATGGCCCTTTCCCTGGTGAAGAGGCTGCCAGTCAAGTAAGGTGATTTGCTCACAGTTACAGAGCAGGTACATGGCAGTTAGGATCCAGAGCCTAGTTGGTCTGACCCCAAGGCCCAAGCACCCTTCTGCTGGACCCCATTAGCATATTCATCAAAATTCAAATGGAAACCCAATGTCGGCTGACACCAGTGACATATTGTGAAACAAATGATGCTGGATGGTGCTGGCTCATTTCCTGATGGGCACACCACCCAGCTGGAGATTGGCATGGATTGCTATAGATTTGTCTGTCTCCTGTTGCCACCCTCTGTGGTGAGGTCACTTCTGCCCTTTGGGCATATAAAGAAACTAACAAGGGTACTGGACGAGGAAGGAGACTTTTGCTTGAATTTTGAACGTTTTTCCTCCCCCCATTCTCTACAAATTGCTGCACTAAAATGCTCAGGTTTTTCCACACATTCATTATAGACAAAGACAAAATGAGTACATATACAAAATGATGGATTTGGAGTCAGGTCTGTGGAGTGGTTATTTTATTGTGCTAATAGGGACTTCCTGGTTTTGATAACACAGTCGTTATAAAGATTCCACCATTGGGGGGAACTGGGTGATGTGTCCATGGTCTCTCTCTGTACTATTTTTATTCTTTTTTTATTTTAGAGAGAGAGGAAGGGAGAGGGATCGAGAGATAGAAACATCCACGAGAGAGAAGCACATCCATTGGCTGCCTCCTGCACACCCACTACTGGGGATGGCGCCGCAACCCGGGCATGTGCTCTGAGCGAGAATAGAACTGGTAACCTTTTGGTTCATGGGTCTATGCTTAACCACTGAGCCACACCAGCTGGGCTCTCTGTACTATTTTGAACATAATGTGTACTCTTTCATCTTCTCTGACTCTTCCCCTCTGCAGACTGACCTCTTTCCCCTCGCATTCTTAGCGGAGGGCCCCAGCCCCTTCACCACCCTCACTTAAAGCACTGCTTTCACCTTTTTGATTATTGTATATGCCTGATTGTGAGCCTCCACGCTCACAGAAGGCAGGAATATTTCCTTCCTGTCACGGTATCCCAGTGAACTGTACAGAGTCTGGTCCATACATTTTGGCCGAGTAAACGGAAGTACAGAGGAGTGAGCTATAATGAACAGAGTTAGCTCACTCGCGAGAAACCTGTGGATAACCAGGAGTCACAGGGTAATCTTTCGGGTTTAGGAAATGCTGTAGCTCTGGGGCCCGCACCGGATGCCTGGGCTGCTCCCAGAGGCCCCCTTCCACAGGTCATTTCAGGCACCAGGCCTGGCAGGTGCATCATGGGATGGATAAATGGCAGGAGCGGAAAGTAAGTGGAAAGCCTTCCCAACCCACGCAGGTCCACCAGAGATTCGGGCAGCAATTTTCAAGGTGAAATAGAAGGGGGAAATGGATGAGGTGGAATATAAAAGCCCACCGTACCGCATGGACTCTTGCAGTTACTGTTATTGCCAAATGAATGTTCCCATTTTCCTGGAAGCGTCCTGTGGCACCAGGTGGGCCCCCAGGGTGCAGTTGGATCAGCATGAAGGGATGCCGGAGAGCTTGGGGTCCAGAATGGAATTTTAACAGGGACAATAAAAACAGCATGATGGGCCTTTTCTAACTTCATGAAGTGAAATATTGATCCCGGAGTTGAAAATGTGGCTCCTGGTCCATCATTGTACAATTATCCAGGACCCTCGTGAGCGAAATGAGCCCCGGACTGGGTGATGAATGGCAGGCGCACTCGATGCTGCATTTTTACTGTTTTCCAGCCATTCTCAGACACAGGTGCCTTTTTTCTTTCTTTCACATTTTAATTTCTCTGAAATCGGAATGCTTTTGATCTTGATGTAGTTATCACTGCCTGTTCGTTTGTATTAAAAGTTGCAGAATGAGGATCAATAGCTTAGGAAAGAAAAATCCCCATTAAAGTAATAATTTCTACTCTGAATATGAAGAAGTCTTATTAATACCTTAGCCAGCTTGTTTTACTGCCTGAAATAAATACACAGGAGTTATAGGTGACAAAATCTACGTCTAAATAAGTCTAAAGGAGATCCTTCAGTGGGTTTAGAAAATAGCAGAGGGATAAGAAATCACTGGGTCACAGTTTAATTGGCAGACATTTTTCTTTCTGAGTTGTACATACAATAACGGTGCACCTTAAAATTGATAGTTCCTGAATGCAATGAAGTAGATCGTGCTCTGGATACAACTGTCAGAATTCACGTTGATAAAGCGTATTCCCAAATCAATTATGCAAAACCAATTAGAGGAGTGAGCTAAAACCCCCTCTGCAAGCAATTACTGTCAATATCTAATATTTAGAAAGAGGAGGTTTTTAAAGTTTCATTTCATTGATTATAGAGATTCAAACCATACCTGGCAAAAGTGGAAATCGCCGATGTTGCATTGACGATGCCAATAACAAGTTAATAGTAACTTGGTAAATGTGTCTCTCTTGTCCCCTGACCACGTGGGGCCCCCAAACAGTGCTCTCGACTTTACAGTAGAAGCAACTGCCTCAAGGTTGCTTCTGATGCCAAAGTCACTTACAAGGTTGCTTTAAACCAGAAACACAAAAGAAAGATATGTGAACATCAGTATCCGCTGGATCACGGATCATCAGATGACCTCAGTCCACTTCCACGTCCTTTGAGGCTCTTCTTGCTGTTGGTTCCTTACCTGGGAAATGTCATAAATCTGCATGAACACTCGTAGGCCCAATCGCCCACTTTCACAGATGAGGAAACTGAATCTGAGAGGATAAAGTGTGTAGTGCAAGTCACATAGCTTGATGGGGGAGGTGGGAACTCATTCAAGTTCTGTGAGATCCACACCTTTTTTTTTTTTTGATGTGGGACACTGCCTCAAAGTACATCCATGGAGGAAATGGTGTCCTGCTCCTCTGTGAGAAATGCTCACCTGTCTGAATTCAAATAACAGATTTGGAGAAAGAAGTATGGCGAAAACGAGACTTAATATGTTCTGGAGAGTGGGTGTCCATCTGATTATACAGGCACACCTTGTGGAGCCCATTTATTCAGTCCCTCTTCTGGTTCCTCATTGGCTGAGTACTATGGGGTCACCAGTTTCCTCATACCAGGGGTCCTCAAACTACAGCCCGCGGGCCTCGTGCAAATACAAATATTGTATTTGTTCCCGTTTTGTTTTTTTACTTCAAAATAAGATATGTGCAGTGTGCATAGGAATTTGTTCATAGTTGGTTTTTTTTTAAAAAAAAACAATAGTCCAGCCTTCCAACGGTCTGAGAGACAGTGAACTAGCCCCCTGTTTAAATAGTTTGAGGACCCCTGCCTCATACATTGCCTAGGTCTTGATGTCTTCCATTGGACCATTCAAAAAAATTGGGCTGAGGCCCTTTCTCGTTGCCTCTACCTTTTCCTGTCTAGCTGGGGCAGTTGCCTCCGGTGTTCCCACCACGATGCTGGCCCACGTCCCTCCACAGTTCCTTGCTTTTACATCTTCTTTCCTCCTCCCTACATTCTGTTTGCCCTGAGGATATTCAGCAAGGGTTTCCATCAAAAGCTGACCATGCTGGAGATGGATCACAGAGGCTCATTTCCTACATCCTCTGACACTGAAACTATCAGGGAAGAAAACAACTATAGAGACATAGTTAAATGCATTTGGCTGAGTACTTCAGCGATGATCTGGACAACAGGGGACTAATGCCTCCTCACCTTTGCTTGTGGCTGGAGCGGCCCCTTCCTCATCCTCCCACTTTTTCCTTGGTTAACTCCTGCTCATGACTGGAGCTAATGCACAGGCATCCGTTTTTCTAGAGAGTCTAAGACCTAGTGAGTCTTCTGCTTCCCTAGACCCCATGTTTCCCTTTATCTTGTCTTTATGTCATTGCATCTCGGATGATCCAATGGGCCATTATGCAGTGAGCGCCCCAGGACAAGGAACAGCCTTTTCATCTTTGGATCCCCTAAGGCTAGCATTCATGCAGGACTGTTGAATGAATACATGCATTATGTTGAATGGCTGTATGTCACTTCCTGTAGGAAGTTCTACTTGATCACCGAGGCCTAGGTGGGATCCTGTTATTTGTTCTTATAGTTCTCCACTGCAGCAATTGTCACAGTTGAAATTCAGTAATTATGTATGTAATAATTAGTTTGGTAACTGTCTTCCCCATTGGGCAATTCCCTAGGGACAGGGACCACCTATATCTTTCTCATTACTCTTTGCTCAGCACGTGACATAGTGCCATTAAGCTCAAAATATTTGTTGGACAAAAGAAAAGGAGTAAGTGAATGAATGAATAAATAATGATCCCTCTGTTTCTGTTTTGGGGATTAAATGGGTACCGTGCACACAAGATAACTCACGTTCATGATTCTATTCTCCCCGTCCTGCTGTTTCCCACCCTGCAGCTGCTTTCTCAAAGACTCTCCAAATCTCTCCTCTTTGAGACGTGCAAGCTTGCTGTTGGGAACACCCACAGATGCACTCTGTAAACACACACAACTCACTCTGAGAAGTCATATTGATTGGGAATTAACGGCCATTCAGATACCTCATTGAAGATACCATCTGGGATGTTATTGCTCTTCAGAGGTAGATCAGATTCTGAGGAAATCTGTCAAAATGTAGAAATCACTCATCAAAATGGCCATTGCAGAACCCTAGCTGCGCTTCAGAGCGAAGCAGAGTGTGATGACGCAGGTTTCACTCCCCCTCCGGAAGTTACAGCAGGAGGAAGGGTTGTTTCTTTCTTCTGTTTTCAAGAGTCAACAATTGAAAGGTTAGGTATGTGCATAGAATGGTCCTGGACTCCTTTGCTCATTTAGGAGACATCTCACTGAAAACAAACACCTCTCAAGATTATCTCTGTCCTGAGGGTAACGTGCTTAGGCAAAATTGGGTTTCATTTATTGGCGACTCTGCCAATTTCCCTGGTGTAAATATTCCCGGTGTCCTGTGGCAAGCTGCCAAATATCTGAATATGTAGTAGTTGAATCTTACAAGCCAATCCAAGCCAGGTTCAACACACCACAAGAGGAACATGTTCATATCCCATCTGCCCTCCACCTGGGTTGGTGCCAGGTCTCTATTGTGCCTGGAGAAACCCAAAATACAAGCCTCTGCGTAGGTGCCTGCCTCCTCCCCATTCACGGTGGTACCTGGTGGTACCCAGATGCCCCTGCTTCTGCATCACCCCTTTCATCTCCTAAGCAGTCCCTCTCCCGTGGGCAGGAGACCATTGTCTAACTAGGGAAATCCAGCGTTATTTGGCAGGCACTTGTGAATTGAAAATAACATTTGGAGAGGATTATCCCCTGCAAAGTCACCCACTGCTGTGTACTCATTGAACTTAAAACAATGCGAGATTGATTACCTTTGTGGTCTATGCACATTACAAATGGCCTTGGTATTAAGTCCTCAGTATTTGACTTTGTCTTCAAGGGCTTCACAATTATTGTTTTTAAATAAAGAAGGGTAATTTTTTTTTATTCTTTTTAAAAAATATCAAGTTATATATGTATGTACACCCTCCTTCAGAAAACAAAAGTGAAAAAAATCATCTTTGGAGTATAACTAACAATCTTAATATATA
>NW_006295183.1:2543761-2564628 GCF_000327345.1 Myotis davidii | reverse complement strand
ATATATATATATATGCATATATGCACTTTATGAAGCCACCTCAGTTCTCTGAGATTTCTGACTCCCCCCTGGCACCTAGGGTAACATGTCATACCTATGGTGTGGTTTTCCCATCTCTAGTGGGAGGTTTTACCATTTCCCGGGACTGAACTGAATACAGCCCACACTCACAGCTTGGCCTAGTGGATTTATCACCTTTGCAAGCAGTTTAGAGAACATCATAGAAGTTTTGTTAATTTACCTAATAGCTTTTCATCAACACAGACACCTTAAGGATGTTAAACTCTGTGACCTTGGATATGGACAGGGGCATGAAAGGGATACCTCCTTTAACATAGTCTGGGCAGAAGGGAGTGCAAGTATTTCTATAACATTTACTGAATACCCAAGCAGTGTTCTGAGCATTACATAAATTATCACAACATTTTAGGAAGACATACATCATCTCCCTCATTTTAAAATTGCAAGAACAAATGCAATTATCACAGTTATGAAAACTTTCTCACAGTGGCACATCTGAAAATGGACGAGGTAGGATTTGAAACTGGGTCCTTTTAGCTGCGAAAGCATTGCTCTCTCTGCAGCCCCACTCTGCCTTAGGCATTTATGCCCAGAGAGCTGTGTAGAAGCGTGTCTCCTTCTCCCGATCCGTTTCAAGTGGAAAGCAAAGGCACCTTCTGTCTCCACCTTGTCTAAAATTTGAATTTGAGATGATGTCATGGGATAGTTGAATTAAATCAGCACAGGTCTATTTGAGTCTACTTCATTAGGAATGTCTTGCTGGGTGGAGAGGAACTCAGAGTCCTTCCCAGCAGGAAATCCGACTCCTCTGCTGGCAAGCCTGAGGAGACAGAACCTGATTCCAGCCAGACCTGAGCTCCTCCCTTATCCCTTGAGCCCATCTTATCCTGCTCACACCCTGTTCTCCTCTCTCCTCCTTTGTACTCCCCACTCAGTTCCCAGGTCACCTGCGGCCCACCTCTGCCTTAGCTCTAGATCCATCCGTACCCCAACCTCCAACCCACCACATTCCTCAGCCCCGGGTTCGTGATCTCTTACCTGGTCTATAGAAATGACTTTTAAGTGGATTTTCCTCTTTATGTCATTCCACCCATACTCCCAGATAAGTCTTGTATTTATAGATATAACGTTTATAATGATACCCCCATCTCCAAACAATTCACAGAATTACAAAATTTTAAGGAAGTATTATTTTCTCCAAACAAAACCTTACTTAGAAGCCTAGAAAATAAAACAGGTGAAAGCTGACCATCTCTACTTTAGACTTTAGAAGTGGGGGTCTTTGCCCCTTGGGTCCTTTTCCTCATGCCCCAGAGCTCCCCAAGGTCCCTCCATGGAGCACCTGGGCAACGCAAAGCAGTTGGAGATCTCTGGCCTGAGGATCCCACCTCCTTAGCCCAGTATTCAAGGCCCTGCAGCCCTCTTGTCTGCCAGGCTTGGGAGCGCCCTGCAGGGTTGCTTCAGAGTTAAAACATTCAAGCTACTCAGAGCAATCCCAGCACGTGGTGAGTGCTCAGTAAATGTGTTTTGTTTACTCACTGATGCCAGTTCTTCACCCATTTATGAACCACAAGCTTCAGTTTGTTTGAGCTTCTATGCCCAGTGTTTTCAATCCTTATTTGGCTATCTCTAGTCATGCTCTCAAGCTATTCCCTAGGTGTAAAATCTCTTTCCTAACTAATTTCTATGTGTACAAACAGGCCCCTCTTCCAAGGCCGGCTGCCTCTGGGATTATTATCCCTCCTACCTCTGAACACTTGTAGACTCTTACCTGGGTCCCTCCTAGGACCTAGTTGCATCGTTAATGGTGCAACTGTATTTCATTGCTCCTACCCATGCTGAGTCTGAGCCATCTTGCCCCTGCCACGATTCCCACCGGCCACAGCAGCTTCTCTGCGGGTGTTGAATATAGGAATACAACCTGTGCCATCCCTCGAAATGATGACGCAATGCCACATCTTCGGCGTTGCCTGCTGCTGAGCTAACCAAGAGCATCTACATCTATGAAATGCCCCAGGATGTTCTTTGAAAGTTAACATGGCATGAAAGTTGAACATCCCTACTTGTCAGAATATTTTCGATGGAATCCTACTCCCCACGTGTCTGTCAGCGTGTATTTTTCTTTCCTGCTGTTGACATGGAGTTTCCTTCGAGCAGGTGCTGACCTTCATGCTCCTGTCGCCCCAGCCAGAGGGATAGGAAAAGTTGTCCATCCTTCTGAGCCTGCATCCATGACACTTCCTCCCTCCCAGCCCTGCCTGGTGCAGGCACCTGCCTGTCTCACCTGGGTGACCGGGTCAGCCTTCTGAGAGCTCCTGCCTTAGCGCCCCTCTTCTAAGCCATCCCCCGGGCCCCAGGAGAGGGATTTCATGAAACAGGGGTGTGACCACATTCTTTATTCTAGTCTTTCCTAAAAGCCATAAATAGCCACGTTCCCCAAAATGGGATCCCCAGGGTATCATCCATCAGAAGCACGGGGATGCTTACTAACAGGCAGACTCCTGAACTCTGTCCTGGACCTAGTGAGCCCCCAAACATGGTGCATGTTTCAGTAGCTTCAAGGGCGAGTGCTCTGCACACAAAAGATTAGGCACCAGACTTAACATAGAGGACCGTTGTCCGTGTCAGCGTCCCCAAAAGCAGCATCGTCTCACATCTCTGTCCCTGCACAGCTGCTGCCTGTGGATCCTCCTCGCGTCCTATTGAAAAGGATTGTGCAACTGCAGTATTTTATTTAGCACTAAATGGCATCACATTTTGCATCTCAAAAAATTAAGTCGATGTTGAGTCATGTCACACCAAGTACATTTGAGTTTTACTGCCTCTATTTTAATGGCAAGAGATGAGTGTGTGCCTACATATCCTCGGAGCAGTATTCTATGCCTCTAAGCAGTAGGCTGTGCAAAGAACACCTGGAACTCTTATAGTGAGTTGATATATACACGATGAAAACATAACTTCTTCCCCCAAAGCCACAGCATGGTCCGCTCCCCAGCTTTGTAGACCTGGCTCTCTGCCTGCGTCACCTGCATCCAGGTGGACCCAGATTCCTATTTTCTCCGGGGTCTATGGGTGGGACTTGGTTTAAGGTTCTGGTATTTAAGAGACCCTGGAAGGGATTTCCATGGAAAAAGAGACTCTCTGCTACAGTGATAAATGCACACGTAAGTCTCAGAGACAGCACACACTTTAAGGGATTGAAGTGGCAATTTTCATGTTTCAAACATCTTACAGCCACTGTCATGCCCAGAGTCCTCTGTGATACGCTTTCTACCTGGGACACCTGAAATGGAGAGACTCTGAATGGCTGGTCCCATCTATCAATCCATGACAGAACCGAATAAGATTCTCATCACTGAGACAGCCCCATGCCAGGAACACCGCGGGTGGCCCAGTGCTACACGTCTCTCTTCATTCACACCCTTCTTGCACCCACTTCTCTGTGTTTGCACCTGCTGTTCCCCTCAAAGCAGGCCACTCTGCATTTTTCCACTTCCCTCGAGTCTGTTCATGTTGCCATGGTAGCTGGTTCTTACCTCCTCTATGAAGCCCATCTGTTCCACTGGGAGCCTTGCCTGTCTCTGCACCTCCATGGCCTACAGATGGGCAGGGAGTGGTTCTCAGTTTTGATGAACATCTACTTTCTCCAACTACTATCATGCCCACTTGATAGAGGGAATCATTCACTTCCCCTGTATTTATTGAGCATCTACATTATACTAGAAACTGTTTTAGATGCTATAAATCTGTAGAGACAGAGCTGAGCCAATTGGACATGGTAACTGTTCTCTTAGAAAGTACAATAGAAAGTAATAAAACAGCCATACATTTCCCATCTGCCTCACACACATACATTGTAAGCATTCAGTAAATGATTGATGGATATTGCTCCTTATTCAAAAGCTGTGACTTTGAGATCCTATGCCATGCCACACAATGTGCTAAGTCCTAGTGTTTCTGGGTGAATAAAAAATAAACAGGGGCCATGCTCATGAAGCTTTGAACCAAGTTATTTATGGAAAAGTTTCAGTTAAATTATTCATTTATCCCAGGTGGTGTGGCTCCGTGGTTGAACATCCAACTATGAATCAGGAGGTCATGGATTCCCGGTCAGGGCACATGCCTGGGTTATGGGTTTGACCTTCATTAGGGGGCGTGCAGGGGGCAGTCGATCAATAATTCCCTCTCCCTTCCTCTCTTAAATCAATAAAAAATGTATTTTTAAAATATTAAAAATATATATATAGTTTGTAGAAAGACTTCTAGGCAAAGGCATCTTCTCACTAACAGTGTTTTAGCTTCCACACTAACAGAACTCCTTTTACTTCAAAGGCTTTATTGAATCTACACAAAGGCATGTGGTTTGTATGACTCCATGTTGAAGACCTGACACTCAGAGAGGTTCCGTGACATTAGGCAGTGACTGAGAGGTAGAGCTGGGAGTCCCACGTGGTCCCCTGAATCCAGTATCCAAAGACCATCCCCAAACATCTGGGAATGATTCCCTTACTTTTGGGCAACAGAACTGTGCACTAGCTTTTACTAAACCAAATGAAATGCAGCTGGACTTAAGATCCTCATGCAAACCGTTGAGTGCTATGGAAAAATAAATGAATAATGGTGTTCGTTATGTCGGCAAGCAGGCTGTTCAGTACGAAAGAAAGAACAAGATGGCCCCAAACTGCAGAGGTCAAGCACAACCTTGTGGTCCAGAATTAGATTTACAATGTATTTTATCCCGTACAAAAAGTATTCCTTTGGGGAGATCTAGAAACATTTGGGGAGTGCTTCGTTTTTCGGTTCAAAGTATTTTTCTCAATTTAATTTATGCCCAAAGATGAAAAACTGTCTATTGGGTAGGGTAATTTGTCAGAGAATAGATGGAGACAGGATTTCTGTCAGTCATTAAATAACTTACTTGCTGTTCATAGAATAATGTAGAGAGAAACTCCACAGTGTAATGGAGTATGCTCAAATTACATTTTCATCTCACAATTATATTAAGATTCTACTTTCTAAGATCCTTACAGAGTTTTGATAAAGTAACCCAAGTAGTTTGTCTTACAAACAGAAAAGATCTTTCCGTCTCTGGTACAGGATAATTACTGTTCCAGTAACCGATCCAGGAGTTCTCCATGCTCTGCCCCCAGCCGCAGGAGTAGAGCGTCAATACTAAATTATCTTTGTGTCCTTGCTTCAGCTGAAAAAATACCTAGTTATTAGTTGTGGCTCGCCTTGGTTTTTCCCTGGATTTCTAACTCATTCCTGGGCAGAAGGATGCATTGTATTTTATGTTAGCAATATGTCTTGTTTATTCTCATAACTCCAGTTAATGAAAAATAAAACTTGGTCCAGATTCTCCATGTCCTGTGGCTCTTTGTTGAGAATGAATGGATTTGGGATCCAAATCCACTGCAGCAGTGTGGGAGACCGCCAATATATTCTAAAGTCAGCAGGTAGAGTAGAGAAAATAATGAAAGGCTGCAGACTCAGCCTTGGGTGTTAGTTTCCTCACTTCTAGTGAGTAAACTTGGGAAAATTATTTAACTGCATGGACACTTTGCTTCCTCAGCTAGAGAGTGGCTAATCCTTATAGGAGATTTGGAAGAACTGAAATAAGGTCAGGTGTGCAGAATATTTTCCATATGATAGTACCCAATAAATACAATGTATTCCTTTCTCCAGAGTCTGAGCTAATAGTACAACTCTCTGCTAGATTTTTAAAGAGGAGTTCATCCCATCTACCTAGATAGGTACCTCCATACTAGGAACCTATTTATAGAAATACTAGAGGCCCGGTGCACGAAATGTGTGCACGGGTGGGGTCCCTAGGTCTGGCCAGCAATCAGGGGGGATCAGGGCCGATCTGGGCCTTAGGGCTGCGGCCCGGGCCTGTCTGCCTCCTTCCTGCTGGCTGCCAGCTGCTGGCTGGGGCCCACCGGATGGGGGGTGGGATGGGGGTAGGGGAGGGACTGTGGGAGGTCAGCTGGCTGTGGGAGGTTGGCTGTGGGAGTGCACTGACCACCAGGGGGAAGCTCCTGCGTTGAGTGTCTGCCCCTTGGTGGTCAGTGTGCATCAGCTCAGGTTGTTCTGGCATTCCGGTCACTTAGGCTTTTATATATATATAGATATAATATATGTAAATTTGTAGATTTCCGCTTCACACAGAATTTCTAAGTGTGTCTGTTTCAAATGCAATGCTCTTTAAAAGCCACCTCTTTTCCTCCACTTACAACAGTTCAACCTGCATAATGTTCTTCCATAACTCACATGAGCAAAGCTTCGATGAATCATGAGTAGTCCTCCCTTTCACCTTCCCAGGCTCGGCAAGGTCCTTTCCCACCATTAATCCTCGGCAAGAGTCCTTGAGGGACAAAGGGAGACAGACCTCAGGTGGAGATGTCTGTGTCCAATCTCAAATCCGCATCAACTCTGTGTTCAAAAGCAGTGCTTTCTCCCACGTACTGCATTTCTGGACATAAAATAAATATTTACTCTCATACAGTGTTTTGTTAGGGATGTCTTGAATTTGGACTTAATTGCTCTTTTCTTAGGTAAAGAATCCCGAGAGTTAGGCAGTAAAATTCTCCTTCACTCTAGGCACCTTGGTGAAAAATGCCATGTTACATGCGAAAATTTGTCTGACTCTCTAGTTCCTGTCACTCTCCATTTATTTATTCTTTCTTCCTTTCCTCTTTATTTTTTCCCCTTTTATTCTCTGTCTTAAACATTTTTGGAGCTACTGCGATGTGCCAAGACCTTTGAAACACATGGGTAAATAGACTATTCATTTTTAAAAGGTTAATCACCCAAAGTCAGTTTCCAGGTGTTTAAATGTTAATGATTTAGAAAGACAGGAAAATAACATATAGACTGTAAATCACTATGTTTTTAATGGTATACAGGCAAAATTGTCATTGGTGGGGTGATAAAAATCCTGCCTTTTCTGTCCCCGGTGTCTCAGAAAAACCTTACAAGTCGTAGAAAACTCAAGTGATGTTGTAAATAACTTATGTGGCTCCATGTGATGCAATAGCTTCTACAGGGCACTTATTTTCCAAGGATTTAAGAAGACTACTTTGTTCCTTTTCAGCTCCACATCAATATGAAATATATAATACAAATCTGGCTTAGAAATGGAAAACTATGTATAAATTTCTGTTTGAAAAGATAGTCACAGATCAAATGACAAGAATGGAAAAAAAAAATACTTGCAATTGTAATCACACAGGCAGGATTAATATTCCTCATATAGAAATGTTCTTCTAAAATTACAGAATAGCCCTGGTGGGTATGGCTCAGTTGGTTGGGCTTCCTCCCGTGCACCAAAAGGTTGCTGGTGTGGTTCCCCATTAGGGCATATGCCGGGGTTGCAGGCTCGATCCCTGGTTGGGGCCATGCAGGAGACAGCCCATCCATACTGTGTTGATGTCTCTCTCTCTCTCTCTCTCTCTCTCTCTCTCTCTCTCTCTCTCTCCCCTTCCTCTCTCTATAAAAGTTAATTAAAATATTTTTAAAATAAAATGTAAAATAAAAATAACAATAATTCTATGAGAAAAAAATATAATCAGGCAGTTCACAGAAAAGACATGCAAAACCCCCAAAATACCCTTGATCATAACATAAATGCAAATTAAAGCTACCATGGGATATTAATTCTCACCTATTTTTGTCATTTTGGCAAAAATCCAAATGACAACATTCTCCTTTGGCAACTCTGTAGAGAAATAGGTGTTGTCTCATGAATTGTTGGAGGAAATGCAGAAATGTATGACCAGTATGGAGGGGAACTTGGTAATATCTCACAAAATTACTTAGGTATTTAACACTGACCCAGTGTCCCCACTTCTGAGTCTCTGTGTCAAAGACATGCAGGCGAAAATATAAAAAGAAATATGCAAAATACTATTTTTGTAGCATTATTTGTAATACTATAATGGTTGGGGAGAATGGCCATAAAGAATGGATTTTGAATACTAACATATACCCACATAAAGCAGGCATAATGCAAGTGTATATCTGTACACATGGAAGGTATATACAGGTTCACATACAGGTGAAGGCACATACATCATATATACAGGATAATGCAGAAAGCATTGCTTTTTAAAAAGGAGTTGATATGGATTTGAGATTGGACACAGCCATCTCTGCTTGAGAAGGTCTGTCTCCCTTTGTCCGTCAAGGTCAGTTGGAGAAACGTGTGACATATAAAATGTACTTTAAAGTGGAAAAAGAAAGGCAACAGAAAAGTTCATTACTATATAAGAAAGGGAGGGATACACCTAGTTTGATATACAAGGTGGGGCAAAAGTAGGTCTATAGTTGTGAGAGTTTATTGTTGTATAATTACTTATTATTTTCCATATGAAAAACTATAAAACTACTTTTGTCCCACCCTGTATATTTTTCAAAAGCTACAGAAGGGCTCAGTGGTTGAACCTATGAACCAGGAGGTCACAGTTCAATTCCTGGTCAGGGCACATGCCCGGGTTGTGGACTCGATCCCCAGTGTGGGGCATGCAGGAGGTAGCTGATCGATGAGTCTCTCTCATCACTGATGTTTCTATCTCTCTCTCCCTCTCCCTTCCTCTCTGAAATCAATAAAAATATTTGATAATGATATTTTGTGGCATGTTGGTATTGTTGTTATGAGGCTGTTTGTTGCATATGGTAGGAAAAGTTAGATAGATGATAGATAGATAGATAGATAGATAGATAGATAGATAGATAGATAGATTAGATAGATGATAGATTGATTAGCAATGACACTGGGAGCCAGGAGTTTCAGCATAAGAGTAAGGAAATAAAGATACACTCCTGAAGAAATTAAGCAAACACTTTGTGGTCCTAAATTAAAATGTATGGTATATTTCACCTAGGAAGTAATATATAACTTAGTTCTATTCTTTACAAAGAACTAAAAACAGTGGTCAGCTCCATAGCTATGAGGACTTTTGGTATACAGAGTATGGTTTCTAAGTACTGTTTTCCATTTAAAACAACAACAACAAACAAAAAAACAGAAGAAAGGTTCTTAGTATAAGATGAAGTCTGAATCATCTTATTGTACCAAAAAAACATGGGAACTCTCAAAGGTTCCTAGGGTCACGGCAAACAAACTCAGGAGCCAGCTTGAGTCCACTAGTCATAGACAGTGAGGTAATTAGGAGAATAATTTCAAAGGAATGAAATACGTCAAATACACTTACATCCATCCATGAAGTCATAATTATATTTAAGAAAGAACACTTGGGTGTCTTTTGGATGGTGTTAGAGAACTAATTGATTTATTTCGATGGCTGGTAAATAAAGAAAAGGAATGAGCCTTTCCTGTATAAACTGTACCTCAGGGTAATGAAGTAGTTGACAAAGAATGATTTCACTTTGTAGACTATTCCAATTAATTAATGAAGACAGAGTAAGGCAGTATTAGCAGTTTGTACCACTAGTGAAATGGTACATCCAAGAAGTGATCATCAGTGGTTGTTAATGGCAGAAAGAGACCCAATCAGACATTAAGAACCTCCCAATGGATGTGCACACTACCTTTGAAGTTGTCTTGTCAAAAATAAATAAATAAAAATAATAAAAATAAAAAATCTGCCCTAGGTGGTTTGGCTCAGTGGATGGAGCATCAGCCTGTGGACTGGAGGGTCCCAGGTTTTATTAGGGTTAAGAGCACATGTCTGGGTTATGGGCTCGATCCCCAGTGTGGAGATCAAAATCAAACCTGAATCTGATCAAACCTCTGGATCTAACTTCCAACTTAGAGGAAATAGAGGAGACATGCTCAATGACATAGTGGAGATACAATCAACAAAATCTGGGAAATTCTATAGCAGAAAGGATTTGGTTTCTTCAACAAATCAATTGGAGAAAGATACAAAGAGGTAGAGGGAGAAGAAGAAAGGTAGAAAATGAGAGGGAGGGAGGGAGAGAGGGAGGGAGGGAGGCTTGATAATGGTATTATGTTATAGTGGAATCATAGTCCTTTACTTTTAGAGACACAGGAAGATATTTACAGATGAAATAAAGTGGTGTCTGGAACTTGCTTCAAGTTCCCAGGGCAGGGGAAGTGGGTAGGAATATAAATGAGGCAAATATTACTATGACCTAATATTTTTTGAAACTAAGTGATGGACACATGGGGATTCATTATACTCTTCCTTCTACTTTTATATAATCTTGATCTTCTCCTTGTTTAAAACAGTTTTTATAAAAATGTAGTCAGAGACCACGTGGCAACATTTATGAATTTGAGAGTAGCAGTTATGTGTTTAAACCTCTCTGTGGTTTTCAGGTTGAATTCTAAGTTGTTTTAACAGGGCACACAAGGCTTTTCACAGTCAGGACATGGCATGTCTTCCCCGTTGCCTGAAACATCTCTTGTGTTTAGATCTGCCTGGAGAAATTCTGCTCAGCTTTCAAGACCCGGCCCAAAGGCAGCCACTTTCTTGACTGCATGTCTGCCCTTGATGCAGGCATAATTAATGGCTTCCTCCTCTCTTTTCATCACATTCTGTACATTCAACATTTATTTCTCTGCTTGATTATTTTAAAAATCCTTGTTGAATGCCTAATGCAAGGCAGACATTATGCCAGATACTAAGGTCATTGCAGTGGCCTGGTGCATTCTCTCACAACCTAGCCTTGCTGGAAAATCCATTAGAGCAGGATGAGTAATGCTGGGAGCGGTGTGGGGAGCTGGGAGAAGCCAATCTAGTCTGGAGCAGGGAAATACTCCTGGATCACCCTCACCCTACACTGCCACTAACTATATAGTTGTGTGTCTCCATTTCCCCCAGTCCACCTTGTAAATGTCTGAAGTTTATCTTAACATTTCATTTTTGTAAATACATTTTTTAAATTTTTAACTATATTTTATTGATTTCAGAGAGGAAGGGAGAGGGAGAGCGAGATAGAAACATCAATGACGAGAGAGAGTTATTGATCCCCTAGAGGGGATCAAGCCCGAAACCCAGGTTCATGCCCTGACCAGGAATCAAACCATGAGCTCTTGGTTCATAGGTCAACGCTCAACCACTAAGCCACAGCGGATGGGCTATCTTAACATTTCTTAATGATTTTGCATTGTTTTCTCATCCTCCCTACAATTTTTCAGAGTACTTATTATCCACATGTAACGATGATAAAACTAAGGTTCAAGGAATATCACTCCCACCTAGTAAATGGGGAAACGTGGTCTCCTTGATGCCAAGTTCTCTTCCTGTGTAGCAGCCCGAGCTGTCCCTGGAGAATGGACTTAAAAGTGAGACATTCCCAATAGGTCAACTGGCCCATGCAAATGTCAAGTGGTCAACTTTCATTGAGAACGAGAAACATCCTTGTCCCAAGGGTTATCCTCGCATTGGCTGGTTAGATGTTCTCTTTCCAAGAGGAAAATCACTCTAGATACCGTAGTATCCAATGGTCATGAGACCAGAGAGGCCAAAGGAGAGGAAATGAAGACCCAGGGCAGTAGTTCTCAACCAGGGACAATGTTTCCCCCAGGGGACATTTGGCAATGTCTGAAGACGTTTATGGTTGTTACCACTTGGAGGGAGTATGCCACTGGTGGTTAATGGTTAGGGGTTCTGGGTGCTGCTAACCATGCTGCAGTTCCCAGGACAGTCTCCACAACACAAACACATACAGTTCACAATGTCATAGTGCTGAGATGGAGGTCCCTGTAGTAGGGAAATAGGCTGACCCACCCTTCTCCAGTATAACACATAGTGGAGGCTGGCGGGTCGAGTTTCTTTTTCCCCAATACCTGGGGAGATTGAATGAGACCAAGCTGCCATTTCCCTTCATTATTACATCCATTTCATGCAAGCATTTGTACCCATCTTCTTTTCCTCAGAATTACGGGTTTTAGAGAACAATTCATGTTATTAGAATGAACATTTAAGAAATCTGAGTGATAATCCCACCAGCTGGATATACTTATTTTAAGTTTTTCATGTGCTTGTCCAGTTCTTCAGGTAGGTCTTTTAAAAAGGGTGGTATGGAGTATTGATTGAGAACTCCAGCGCCGCGGCCAGAATACCTAACTTGACTTACTAGCTCTGTCCCCTTAGGCAAGTCACTTAATCGTACAAATCAAAGTTTGTTCATCTGCAAATGAGATGCTAACCTCATGGGGCTGTTATGCAAGTTCAATAGGATAATCAATGCAAAGTGCTTAATAAAGTGGCTGGCAATAAAGACTGTATGTAAATGTTCGCTATTATTTTTTTATGTCTGTTATCACAGTAGTTCCTATTAAATATGCTTCTTGTTTATTTTCCACCTAATTGAATATTATAAATGTTTTTCACATTATAAATGGTCATAATTAGAATGTTTATTCATTCATCTAAGGTTTGGACACATTCCCGTTTATTTAAACTGTGCTGGATATTAAGGCTGTCTCCAACTTTAACTTAAACCCACACATTAACACCTCCTTTCGTGCACCTTTTGCATTTTGGGCTTATTCATCTTAAACATAGAAAGGATTCCCAGATGTTGATTATCAGATAGGAATGTATTTATACCTCTTTACAAATTGCTTCCAAAAAGAGATTTACTAAATTTTATTTCCATCAGCAATATAAGAAAACGGCCATTCCAGTGCACCTTTTGTCTTATCGTTTCCTGTTGAAATAAAGGATGTACAGTGATATCGCATGGCTGTTCTACTTGGCACTGTGGCTACTACTCAGGCTAACCTTTTTTAAAATATATTTTTATTGATTTCAGAGAGGAAGGGAGCAGGAGAGAGAGAGAAACATCAATGATGTGAGAGCGAGTCATTGATCAGCTGCCTCCTGCACACCCCCTACTGGGGATGGAGCCCACAACCCAGGCATGTGCCCTGACCGAGAATTGAACCATGACCTTCTGGTGCATAGTTGATGCTCAACCATTGAGCCACACCAGACAGGCCAGGCTAAACCTTTTAAATGTTTATTCACTGGGTGGATTTCCTCTTGTGTAATGTTCAGTGTTTGTGTCATTTCGTGTATCATTACGATGTACTTTTAAATTATTTGTAATCATTGTTTATATATAAATCATATTCATAGTCATTTAACTGATTACGCTGCTGTTACTGTATCTCTTTTAAATCATGGAATGGAGTTATTTCCCCTCCTACATGTTAAGGGCAGGTATGTTCTGCTGCGTTCCTGCCTGCGGCCACGGGGAAGGTATCAGAGCTGACTCTCATTTCTCATGTATCTGTCACATGATTGCTGATCTGATTTCAGAGTCTAAGCCTTTTCATCTGAGTTCATTCTCTTACAATCCATTCCCCTGAAATTGTACCAAGAATCCATGATCAGATGGTGCCACGACCGCTAAACCCTCTGCTGGGCGTTATTGTTGAGCTGGGCATCTGAAAAAGTTCTGATGTCCAGGTTCCCAGTGTCAGGAGACACTGTGCACCCTTCACTCCCGGGAGATGCTTAGTTTGATGCCCGCCGGTGACTTGCTTTTCACTGGCACCAATCCCAACAGGGCACCAATTTTCTTTCATTTTTGTTTCTCAACTCCTGCGGCAAAGTTTAGCACCATAAAATATGTGACATGACTCTGTGATGAAGCAGCCACTTCCTGCTGGAACTTCAGAGCAAGAGGCACTTTTCCTTTTTTTTAAGGAAGAAAGAAAGCCATTGAGCTACCAGCTGCGCTCCTAAAAAGATGTGGCAGCATTAGCCACGTGGATATTCTTTAGTTGTTCCTGGACGTAATGAAAGGGAATTTTTTTTTTTTTAAGTCTCAGTTGCATGTGGCTTCCAGCAGGAACTGGCCACAAGAAAGAGAATATTAGCCTTAGGATGGATAAACTGAATCTAGGTGCCATACTGTCTTTACTTCTTGATTTTCTTTTCAAGTTACAGAAAGACATATTTTTAAAATGTTGAAAATGGTATTTTTCGAAAGTTACATGACACTGTGTGTGGCTCAGTGGTTGAATATTGACCTATGAACCAGGAGGTCACGGTTCGATTCCCAGTCAAGGGCACATGCCCTGTTGCAGGCTCAACCCCCAGTAGGGGGAGTGCAGGAGGCAGCCAATCAATGATTCTCTTTCCTTATTGATGTTTCTATCCCTCTCTCCCTCTCCCTTCCTCTCTGTGATAGCAATAAAAAATATTGAGAAGCACATGACATTAAATGGTGCTTAATTCTCCTGCCTAATACCAGTAAATGCCACCCAGTGGAAGCGTTGTCCAGATAAGGCAAACAAAACTTCACTGGGTCATACCCTCTCCCCATTCCCTGGCTTTCAGCAATGCTATCCAATGAGAATGCTCCCCAATTTGAATGCAGAAGTATACTGGGGAAAGGATTGATGCTAGGGTGAGTTCTTAAGACCGAAGACAAATGGAATCATGTCTACAGAGGGTATATAGTAGGACTGATTCATTTGCACAGAAAAGAGCATTATTCTGCATTTACATAGTCAACACACGAAATCCCAAGTTATCATCACCTGCTTTACAAGCACCTCAGACAAATGGCTGCTTGCTCTCTCTCCCCAGTCTCTTTGAAACTCCAGCGATGGCACTTGGAGAACAGGAAGAATGGAGAGATGATTGCCCAGGCAGGTTTTCTTCACTTTCTTTCCAAAAAACATGAGTACTTCCAGGATCTATCACAACATATTGGGACAATTAAAATAATGAGGGAGCGGAAGAGAGATGGACCCCAGAGAAGTCAGCCAATACTCCGGGAATCATCCCTGCCTTATTCCTGTCTGCCCGTCCCCTATATGCCATCACTAACTGAGGACTGTGATTTCTGTTTCCTGAAAATTATCTCTCCAGTCCTTCCCCCTTCCAATGATGCTTACCTGGCTTTCACAAGTTGGCTACATGGTTTTCTACCTTCTGGCTGCATGTCCTCTTTAAACCTTTCACTCCAGGCACGGGGGTAATGGTTCTAAAAGACAAATATAAACATTTCTTTCTAACAGGATTCTTATTCTGCAAAGTAGAATGTGTGCTTTACCTTCTACCTGGAATAAAACCCTAGTCTTACTCTGGGGGTGGAGGAGAGGAAGTAGTCCAGAGACCATTTAGAAGTCAAACTGTGTTGCCCTGACCGGTTTGGCTCAGTGGGTAGAACATCCGCCTGCAGACTGAAGGGTCCTAGGTTCGATTCCGGTCAAGGGCATCTACCTTGGTTGCGGGCACATCCCCTGTAGGGAGTGTGCAAGAGGCAGTTGAATCTATGTTTCTCTCTCATCAATGTTTCTAACTCTCTATCACTCTCCTCCCTTCCTCTCGGTAAAAAATCAATAAAATATATTTTAGAAATCAAACTGTGTCTCAGGCACACACTGAACCTGGTCCTACTCCTTAAAAGCATCTTCTTACCAATGTCACCCCAATAAATTCAATTTTTAAAAAGCTTCACCTTCCCCTTCACTTCAAATGATCCTGATCCATTTGTGGTGCTATGGTCTAACAGGGGTTGTTTCTCAAGCTATGACCCGCTTGATTCATTCATATTTCTCAGTACAAGTAAGTGAAGGACTATTTATCCATCTGCCTTTCGGCTTCCAAACTTTTTATTGATGTTTTTTATTAATTTACTTTCCAATTACAGTTGAGAGCTTCCAAAATTTTGTAACTGGTTTCCCCCCCTTTATCCTCCTTTTTTGTTTGCCTTTTAAAGAAACCCTATATTGTTGTTTTAATGGGGCTTGGGGAGGGAGAGAAAATATATGTGTGCCTTCAATCTGCCATCTTTATCTGGAATCCACCTGTAGCATTTTCTCTTTTATGTAAATGCAATAAACTAGTCACAGTCACACAAATGCAATACAAATAGTATTTGTGTGAAAATATAAAAGGGGTATTACCAAAATTTGTAAAGAACGTGGTGAATCACAGTACCATGCAGAAATGAAATGGCCAGAGATCATACTGTATTTTAATGTGGAACTTTGGAACATAGCCCTAAAAAAGATCGTCCATTTTTATGCCACTGAAGCAGTAAGAGCACCCTAACAAAAATTAAAATAAAACCTTAAAGAGTCGCCCATAGTGTGACGTGGAAAGTCAGGCTGTTTCTGTTTTCTTTGAAGTTGGTTTCATGTCAGATAGTCTTCCTAACTGCCATTCTGATGGTTGCGGAATGTCCTACTGCATCGCTCTGCCGGGAGGTACTGATGCATTTCCAGCTGTTTCCCCGCATCAATAAAACGCGATGCGTAGCCTTGTGCTGCTGCTGTGGGTGATCTCCCGGTTCTACCATATGTCCTGCAGCATTGGGTGTTACCATGTTAAGACCATGTTTGTCTACCAGGGACAGCTTTATTTTTTAGTTATCGTTTTTTATTTTATTAATGCCTTTAAGTACTTTATTTCCAATGTTGACTGTAACGTTGTGTTATCTGTTCTGGGGAGTGTTGATATCTCCTCTCTCCTTGCCACTCGGTTATTACTTTTCTAACCCATTGGAATGAACTCTCCCTTCCTTGGACAGTCACCCACAGCATGTTGCAGGGACACCGAGGAGGGGACCTGGCCTTTGCTCTCTGTGAGTTCATAAGCTGCTGGGGTACAGGCTGAAATGAGCTCAAAGAGAGTGGTGTTGCTATGGGGGGACACGGGCTGAGGACACCGTGTGCCTATTTGGGGAACGGAGTGGAGGGGCATTCTGGGTAGATGGAACAGGAGAATAAAAGAGAGGGAGACATATATTCAAAAAATATAAGAAACTGCCCTGGCTGGTGTGGCTCAGTTGGTTGGGCGTTATCCCATACACCCAAAGGTTGCTGGTTTGATTCTCAGTCAGGGCTCATGCTCAGGGTACGGGCTCAATCCCCAATCCCCAATCCCTGATCCCTGATAGGGTGTGTGCAGGAGGCAGCTGATCAATGTATTGACCTCACATCAATGTTTCTCTCTCTCTCCTTCTCCCTTGCTCTCTCTCTAAAAATCAATAAGACATTTTTAAAATATATAAAAAATCGATATATTATCTCATCCCCTACATTTGTTGCAAGAAGCTTTTCTCATATTTGCCTTTAAAAATTATTTAATATTTTAAATGCATCTGTGTAGTCAAATCTGTGGATTATATTTTGAGATGTTACTATTCCTCTAAAAATGACTCCAGCAGGATCTGGGTCATCATGGTTGACAAAGGCATAGTAAAGCTGCTGCAGCCAACACGTCTCCTGAGGGGCAGTTATGCAAACATGTCTTTTTTTTTTTTAACCATAAGCAATCGATAAAGAAGTATTTGATTAAGACAACACTGCATTCAGACTGTATTCTCAAAGTGCCTCTCCGGATGGCTCTGGCTGTCATGTGCTATAATGGCAGTCAGCATCGCTGCTCATTATTCTCAGCAAAGAGTGTAGTCATTTGGCTCCTAATGAAAGACATGAGATGGGTCTGCAGGGACTGGGTCTGGCTCCATTCCTGATGGAGAAATACTTTTACTACGCAGGACTTGGTGAAATGCAACGGTCTTTTCTACATCTTCCTGCATTTAGACATGGAGAGAGTCCCATTTCTACCACAAGCCCCTGGGGGCTTGGTTATTGTTTGAACAACACATCTTCATTAAAATATATGTGAGGGAAATGGGTGTCAAGGGTATGATTCCCCCCCTGGGGTATATAGACTGTCTGGGGTGACATTGATACTTCAAAGATCAGTTACTACTGGCCTGTCTTTTGCTCACTAGATTGTCAGCTCTTTGCGGGCAGGGATTGTGGTTGTTCATCCTGCTATACACAGTGCTTCACATATAACAGGAGCTCGGGAAGCTCAAAGGATGTGCCTTAACTGTTGAAAGGAGATACGCATGAATAGGACGTGTGCATGTTACGGCTCTCATCCTTCTGCTCTGTGTGAGTGGTGGCGGATGGAGAGAGGGTTATCAGCTGGGGAGGATGAAAACAGATTGCTGGCCTGGCCGGTGTGGCTCAGTGGTTGAGCACTGACCTCCGAACCAGGAGGTCACAGTTCAATTCCCACTCAGGGCACATGCCTGGGTTGTGGCTCAATACCCACTGTGGGGTGTGCAGGAGGCAGCCGGTCAATGATTCTCTCTTATCATTGATGTTTCTATCTCTCTCTCCCTTTCCCTTCCTCTCTGAAATTAATAAAAATATATTCAAAGCAAAAACAGACTGCTGGAGGAGCCAGTCTGTGGGCTTAGGCTATGGCTAAGACCGGGACATCCAGAGCGGGGAAGAAGGGCAGTTAAGGCAGCAGAGACAAAAGCAAGATGAGAAGTTACAGCATTGAATTCCAGCAATGGTGACCACCTCAGACTGGCCGTATTGTGGGTGTGTGGAGGAGAAAGGAGGGGAATCAGAGACGAAATAAGTTCAAAAGGGCTATCAATAAAGCTAAGGGATGTTAGAATACTCTCAGTGCGTAATGGAAAACGATGCTCATTATATAAATAAATAACCGGAAACCATACCCATTAAATTCATGTATACATAACAGGGGGCTGGCAACGTTGGATTTACTCATATGAGAGATCATTCTGATGATGGGGTTGAGAAAGTAAGAAAGAGAAACCTGGTGAAGGGGGAGCCAATTACAAGGTGTCCCAGTAATATATGTGCAGTGATATATGTGAAGCTGAAAAATGAATTCATGGAACCTAGGTTTTATGCATTCATTAGGCAAATGATACACAGTAACCTGTGATGGAGGGCCTACTATGTGCTGTGCCCCGTGGTATGTGTTGAAGATATAATTCTAACAGACAGATTTTTCTGCCTGCAGGAGAACAGTTGCAAACTGCATTAAGGGCAGTAAAGTCTGACCCAGCTTAGGGGTTGAAGAAAGAATTTAATAAGAACTGGGCATCTGACTCAACACCTGATGGATGAATGTGCTCTTTTGATAAAGACAGTTGACAGAGGGTGAGGGTGGTAGAGGAGGATATTTGGCATAGGATAGTGCTGTGCAAAAGCCTTCTCTCAGTGGGGAACAGGGCATTCTGTGAACTACACTCCCTTTCCCCCTGGGTGACTGAAGGCACTGGTGAAAGGGGTACTTCCGGAAGTTGATTCCAGGGCCTGGCCCGATCAGGCATGGCGAACTATGAGGCATTGAATGGCTTCATGAAAGTAAAGAGGGTGACACACCAGAAGGTTATTTTGAGAAGATTGTTCTGGCGTGTTTTTGGTTTTTTTTATTCTGGAAAATGGATTGAAAAGAACGAGAGATAGATAGTGTGGAGACGTCGGCTAGGTGGCCACTAACGGCAACAGATAGTGGTACTGCTCAAATCAGGAGGTGACTGGAGCAGTGGAAGTATTCCATAGTGACTCAGGAGGCAGGTGGCCCATGGGGGCTGAGAGTGACTACTAGTGCCATCAACTGTCATAGGGAGTTCCATGGGGTCCCACAGTGGACCAGGATTTTGCTGGTGGTATGGGGAAGAAAATGAATTTGATCTTGGACATGGCAATTTTGAGATAGATCTGAGATATTGGATAGACCGTAGCATAAATAAATCTAGATTTCAAGGTTATGTGTAAATTTCAGTTATTGAGTTAAAGTCATCCGAGTCCTCAGTGCTCTCTCTTCTCCAGGAAATTAGGGAAGGCATAGCATGTATGCAGTGATGTAGGAGCCTACGGTCCAGGGGAGTCCAAAGGAGAATGGAACCTATGGGGTGAGTGGGGGGCTGCTGCATATTTTCTAGATTCCTATGGCACCAAGAACCTTTCATAAGCAGGATCACTCTCTCATTCTAAGGAAGACTGCAATGGTGGCATTCTCCCAAGGCCACACAGAAAGGAGTTCCATTGTGAGCATTTAAACCAAGGCTATACTTTTTCTTATGCATCCTGTTTAATACTCTACAGGGGTCCTCAAACTACGGCCCGCGGGCAACATGCAAATACAAATATTGTATTTGTTCCTGTTTTGTTTTTTTACTTCAAAATAAGATATGTGCAGTGTGCATAGGAATTTGTTCATAATTTTTTTTAAACTATAGTCCGGCCCTCCAACGGTCTGAGGGACAGTAAACTGGCCCCCTGTTTAAAAAGTTTGAGGACCCCTGCTCTAGTACATAAGATCTCAGGAGACCAGAAGTCTTTTTCAGGACCAGAAGTTGACGAACCTACACCCAGTTCCACTCTAAATACAGAATGCAGCTTTTAATGGGTATATCTCCCGTGGTAGTATTATGGACTGAATGTTTGTGTTCCTCCAAAACTCACATGTTGAAACCCTACTCATCTACCCCTACCTCAGTGTGATGGTATTAGGAGCTGGAGCTTTGGGGAGATGACTAGAATTAGATGAGTTCAGGAGGGTAGAGCCCTCATGAATGGGATTAGTGCCCTTATAAGAGCCATGAGAAAGCTTGCTTCTTCTCTCTGCTCTTTGTCATGTGAGGATCCAGCCAGAAGTCAGCAGTCTGCCACCCAGAAGGAAGAAGCAACCAACAGCTGCTGCTCTTTGCTTGATGTTGGACAAAAAGGAATTGCTATGGGCACCTTGGTTGTAAGAATATTCTAGCTTCATCCATTCCTGGAAAAAGTACTAATTGCTGATGGTATTTGAATAGTATATGAAGTGCTATTTCAATCATGAAATCACTTAGTGTTTGGAAGACCGTGCAAATGGCTCTTAGCTTCTATGTGCATGCATTTTGTTCCCAGTGTTTGTTTACGTTCTTACTAGTTTTCATTGGTTTGGGGAGATGCACTGCAGAGGACACACTCCCTCTCCTCTTTCTGTCTCTCGGGTTCCATCCTGAGCCCTGGCTCAACTCCATGTGTCTTCACGTGATCAGGAGAGACAGTACCCCAGAGAAGTCGTCCTGGTTCCCACCTGGGAAGGCATATGAGTCAGTTA
>NW_006295183.1:2541431-2543701 GCF_000327345.1 Myotis davidii | reverse complement strand
TCTCTGGCTGTAGACATTTGACTGTTAGAGTTTTTAAAAGAGTGACATTATACATTTTTAAATATTTCTCTTACATTAATTATTTGTATGAGTCTGTGTGTCAGGACATTGAAAGACACCCCTTTCACAAGGGGTGAGGCGAGGAAGGTAAAAACCAATAAAAAAGAAGGGAACCCAGTAGTGGCACATACATAAAAATTTCATATAAATAAATAAGGAAAGATAACTGAAACCAAGACCCAAATAGAAAAGTAAAGGACATGAACAAAAGAATTCACATAAGAGGAATTAGAAATGGCTGACACATATGTGGTGCGGGTGGGCGGGGGGGATTTTCAACCTCGCTAATAAAAATAAAAAAGGAGAGGATTGCAAAAATGAGAGGCAATTTTTTTTTTTTTACCCATCCAATTAACACATTAAAAATTTAAAAGACAGAAGGGAAGAGAAAATGATGACTGAAAGAGTTTGGCTTAACTTACTTTTCTGCATTTCTCTAGGGAGAGTTAATTAGCACAATCCTTTAGGAACATTTCAACAATATGAATCATGGGCCTTTAAAACATTCCTACCTTTTGACCCATTAATTCTACTTCCAGGCTTCAAATGGAAATCAAATAATCCTGAAAAACACAAGAAGTTCATGCAAAAATCCTTTGATTGAAATCCTAGTTATGATAGCGATAACACTGAAAAATTACTTCCATGTCCAAGGAGCTAAAGTTGTATCCATGAGAAGTATTTTAAAACAAGTTTTCGTTACTGGTAAATTCAAAGTAAAAACTTTTATAATCAAAAATTCATTGAAATATGCACATAAGGAAAGTACCAGAATTATAAAACCACTTTATAGAACTTGGGGTCATGAGTGATGTTACTTGTTTTTTTATTTTCTTTTTCCCCCAATCTATATTAATGTAATAATTAGGAGGAAACTATTTTAAACAACCATGTGGAATTGATTATGGAGGCATTATGTGGTAAGTCACTGATGAGGCTCCAGATGAGGAATCTTACATGTATTTTCAGTAGCTTAGGGTGAAAGTGAAAGGCATTGGATGGTGCCACCCAGTCCTACCCACAGAGGTGACCCTGGACCTGGGAGTCATCTGTAATGTGGCAGCACCAAGCAGGTTTCTGAATTCCTCCCTGTACCAGCAGGAGACAAGCAAAGTCATTTTGGAGGAAACTAGATTCATATCGGATGAGAGCGAGTCAATCATTGCCAAAGCAAATTGCATCAGAATTGTAGCTGATGAAAGTTTTAAACTCCAAAAACCAGATTTTGAGTGATTGGAGAGAAAAGGAATTCTCTGCAATTAGCCTATCTGCCTTCGTCTGAAGGGATGGATGTTAACTCCCTGAGAACACAACCCTTGCCTGTCTGGTCCACCTTTGTCATATCCAATGTCGGGCATAAATGCTCAAGACATACAAGGTGGAAGGACACATGATCTCAATTCAGAACCCAGGAGCCTTCTTGAGTTTTCTCTAGCCTAAGCTCCACATCTAATCCATCCTCCCGTTCTTTCTTAAAATGCACCTTCACCATTCCTTTCTCTCCTTTTCCTCGCCCCTTCCTCCTTCCAGGCCACTCTCTCCATTGTCTGGAGGACCTTAAGAGCCATCTGTGAACTCTCCCATCTGTCACCCTCTTCCTGTGCGTTCTCCACCAATCAGCCAGATTATTGACCTTAAAGCCCAATCAGATCAAGTGTTTCTGTTGCTTAAATTTAGTTTTCCAACTGTTCCACCTTCTGTCATGTTCCTCAGTCACCTGTGTTCATTGATACTTCCTATTTCCTCCCAGTTTTTAACACATGCCCCTTATTCATCACATGAATTTTCCAGGTCTCCTAAGCTTCTTTAATATTCAACCTCCTTCCCACCTCAAGGACTATTTCCTCTGCCCAGAAGGCACTTCCTTCCCACTGGGATTTCAGTTTAAATAACATGTCTTCAAAGACACATTTTTTGTCTGTAATTAAAGAAGACACCTTGATTTTTTTTCCAAATGTCTCTCACTTTTTCTTGCCTTGTATACACTAATGATAATATATATATCCTATATAATAAAAGCCTAATATGCTAAGTGTCCCGTCATCCAGTCGGCCATTCAACCAATCAAAGCATGATATGCTAATGATATGCTAAGGCCACACAACCACTCTCTATGACATGCACTGACCCCCAGGGGGCAGATGCTCCAACCGGTAGGTGCAGCTTGCTGCTGAGGCCTGACCAATCAGGACTGAGCGAGATGGGCCTGA
>NW_006295183.1:2538818-2540472 GCF_000327345.1 Myotis davidii | reverse complement strand
GGAGCTAAAGTTGTATCCATGAGAAGTATTTTAAAACAAGTTTTCGTTACTGGTAAATTCAAAGTAAAAACTTTTATAATCAAAAATTCATTGAAATATGCACATAAGGAAAGTACCAGAATTATAAAACCACTTTATAGAACTTGGGGTCATGAGTGATGTTACTTGTTTTTTTATTTTCTTTTTCCCCCAATCTATATTAATGTAATAATTAGGAGGAAACTATTTTAAACAACCATGTGGAATTGATTATGGAGGCATTATGTGGTAAGTCACTGATGAGGCTCCAGATGAGGAATCTTACATGTATTTTCAGTAGCTTAGGGTGAAAGTGAAAGGCATTGGATGGTGCCACCCAGTCCTACCCACAGAGGTGACCCTGGACCTGGGAGTCATCTGTAATGTGGCAGCACCAAGCAGGTTTCTGAATTCCTCCCTGTACCAGCAGGAGACAAGCAAAGTCATTTTGGAGGAAACTAGATTCATATCGGATGAGAGCGATGTCTGTTTCTCTCTCTCTCTCTCTCTCTCTCTCTCTCTCTCTCTCTCTCTCTTTCTCTCCCCTCTTCTCCCTCTCTTCCACTCTCTCTAAAAATCAATAGAAAAAAAATGTCCTCTGGTAAGAGAAAAAATAAAAAATAAATTAATATTCATCTGTGCACATCCTATATAATAAAAGCCTAATATGCTAAGTATCTGGTCATCTGGTAGGCCATTCAACCAATCAAAGCATAATATGCTAATGATATCCTAAGGCTGCTCAACCACTCTCTATGACATGCACTGACCCCCAGGGGGCAGATGCTCCAACCGGTAGGTGCAGCTTGCTGCTGAGGCCTGACCAATCAGGACTGAGCGAGATGGGCCTGAGATGCCCTGGAGCCCTCCCACAGTCCCTCCCCAGCTGGACAACCTCCCGCATCCCTCCCTGGCCCTGATTGTGCACCGGTGAGGTACCTCAGCCTGGCCTGCGCCCTCTCGCAAACCAGGACCCCTCAGGGGATGTCAGAGAGCTGGTTTCCGCCCATATAAATATATATATATATTATCCTTTCCAACTGTTTCTCCCACTCGAACGGCACCCCTTGCACGAGGATGGGTATCAATCTTGTCTTCCCCTGGATCCCAGTGTCTTGGTGCAGAGCTGTGCAGCAGAGGCAGTCCATGCCTGTTTGTTAAAGGCATAAATGAGTCCCCAAAGAGAGAAGTGACCAAGAACACAGACCCATGAATGAGGGAGGGATTGGTGGACCAACATATTGTTTGGAAGCAGATAAGAAAACGATACCAACAGTCAAGGCATCCCTGAACTATCTGTAATAGTCCGCCCTGGCCAGCATTCACCGTTGCCCTTGGAAGAAGTGAATGGTGGGGCTTCGCTATGAGGGCTGCAAATCCCCATGGGAGATGATGTGCTCCTCCCCACCTTTTATAAGGTTATGTAACCCATGAACGTGAATTCTCTCCCTTGTTATAACATCTGTCAAGAGCCTGCACCCTTTGTGTTCAGTAATTCTCAACAATTTTGTTTGTCTGTTTGTTGGCATGGTATCTGGAGTTTTAAGGAGACTGTTGCACAAAGAGGGATCAGAGACAGAGGCCCAGGTACCCAGAGAGAGCAGATCCACTGAGATCGCGCCGATCCCCCCCCCCC
>NW_006295183.1:2534854-2538645 GCF_000327345.1 Myotis davidii | reverse complement strand
GGGAGATGATGTGCTCCTCCCCACCTTTTATAAGGTTATGTAACCCATGAACGTGAATTCTCTCCCTTGTTATAACATCTGTCAAGAGCCTGCACCCTTTGTGTTCAGTAATTCTCAACAATTTTGTTTGTCTGTTTGTTGGCATGGTATCTGGAGTTTTAAGGAGACTGTTGCACAAAGAGGGATCAGAGACAGAGGCCCAGGTACCCAGAGAGAGCAGATCCACTGAGATCGCGCCGATCCCCCACCCCCCACCTTTGCAGACTGGATCTGAGCAGACACTATTTATATGTGAGGAGGGTGCAGGGCTATCTCTTAAGAGAACACAGATGGCAGAGGACACACACTTTGGGACTTTGCACCACACATGTTGGGAAAGCAATTATAAAGGGATTTAAGTGGATGGCAGAAATGGAGAGGTTAAGTCTCCATCCCTTCTGTAGTGCATTAAATGATAAAATGAGAAAGCTCTGGAACATCAAACTAAACTCAGCTGGCAAATTGTTTTTGGAAAGAGATGGGCTTGTGCATTTGGATGCCTGTCAGCTGTATAAACACCCTATTATCTGGCTGGTTATCTCCTGGTTCTGTAAACCCCACACAGGCTCTCTGTGCTGTACCTGCCTCAGGCACAGAGCCCCCTGAAAATACCGCCTGTCCCAGATGCCCTTCTGGGTGGCCTGGGCCTGGCTGTCTCCACATCCGGGCCCTTTGAAGCTGCTCACTTTGCAGTCACAATGACCACTTTGGTGGGTAGCCAGCCCTCCGAAGTACAGTTTTCCAAAAGAAGGGGTGGTTGACATCCCTGACTGAATGGCAGCCTGCAGAAAAGATGGTCTGCTGGCTGAATAATCATTCTGTTTTCTTTTTAGGTTCCTCCAATTATGTTAATTCGGAAACTGTATCTATTAATTGCCCAATTAGACATCTGGTAATCATGCCTCTACAGAAATATCCCGAATCCTGGTGGCAAGGGCTGGGTGCACTATTTTATTGTATCACAAATAAAAATCCAATTTAGATTTAATAAAAACTAATTCCAGCTAATTTAATACCAATTGATCATTAACGGGGTGCATTTTGTGGTTTATCATGAATATAAGAAGGGGATATAATTAACTGGAAATGGCATCTGCAAGGTTATAATTAAATTCTTGGTAACTTTTAACTTTCAGCAAATGTTTTACCACTTAATTAACATTTCAGAAAATGATTTATAATATGACTTATTAGATGCCAATGGCAGAGTCCTGGACCAACTCATCAGTGCAGTAATGGGGCCTCCTATTTACAAAGTGTCTCTTTGTTCTAACGATGTAAATATACTTTCGCAAAGTAAATAAGATATCTACATACCCTTTTCGGAAAAATTAATAATCATTTATGGACTAAAATGATTGGGTTTTTTAAAACATTGTGGTGGTAGTATTCTAATTCACACGTATTTCATATCTATTCGATGGAGACCCAGACAGTCAGATGGAATAACAAAAGAGTAATACTTTCTTGGCTTGAGTTGTGCCTCCCTTAGACTATAGGAGGCAGTTGCATCCCGACTCTTTGCACATAGCAACCAGACAATTATCATTTGCTACAAGGACAGAGACAAAGCCACTGTGAGGAGCGCGGGGATGGGAAGGCAACAGGGTCCATGATGTCCAAGCCATCTCAATTCATGTTCAAATTTCCCTTTCTTCTAAAGTTGGCTGCAATAAATGCCAAATTTCATGGGCTTACTGTTTGTATGAACACATCAGTATGAGACTTAAATAGGATATTGCATACAGAGGGCCTGGTCGGGTAAACACTCAACACGTGTTGGCCATCACCTTCCCCGCTGGCATTTATCACAAGTGTAACTTCACATTGGTTTGACTGGTGATCTGGTGATTGTCCCTCTTCCTCAACAGATCGGCAGCCTTAGGACTGGAAATGGTTTTGCCCAGCACTGTATCTCTAGCTCATAGAAGAAAAAACAATCCCAGTGTTGGCCTTCCATGGATATTTGTTTAACCAGTGAATGGATGAATGGAGTCATGATCGTTATTCAAAATACCCAATGTAGTGGACCTTCCAAGTCTTTTGCTTCAATAGGAGAAAAGAAAACCAGAACTCCAATTGGGGTGGGTTGCTCATGAAGTCAACTGATGCTTGGTAACAATTGTGGCAATCTGTTCTCCATGGCAAGACAGATCTCCACAGGACGCAAGCCAGGGATTCTGCCGGTAACTCCAACAGACCTTTGGTGCACGTGAAGGTGTGATCGCCATGCGCACCGTACTCCCAGAATGGCCATTGGAGCTCCTGGGAGCACCATTTCCTCACAAATATCTCCGGGTGCTCCCATGTGCAGCTGGTCTTGCAGGGGCTGTCTCATTTGCATCTGAAGGTATCAGATCTTGCTGAGCAAGTCTTCCATCCCAAACATCTTTCAGGATCTGAGCTCAGCACCATTTTAACGTGTTGCTTCTCGCTTTCTCTGAGGCCCGTTCCAGGAAGGTGAGCTATATTTAACTTGCTGTTGTAATGTTTTGGCTTATTGATTTTTTTTTAACTTGGCACCAAACATCCAAAAGGCCGTTTAAAAAAACCAATAAGGGAAAGAAACAAGAAGGGGAAAATGCACCCAATTGCAGCTTTTAGCACTGGCCACTGTGCGAGGCATTTCCAAGGGTTTATGCTCCAAAATGTATCAGAACGAGGGCTCTCTCTGTAATGGCCTTTTCAAATGGAGCTGGAAGTTTAAGGCTGGACACGACACCAAAGGTCAGGGATGTGAGTCTGTTGTATATTGTCAGTGCTTGGCTGACTCCTGAAGGTAGAAAACACACTCAGGTGAGACTTCGTGCAAGTAAGAATTCTCTTCTGCCATTAGTTCCTGGGAGCCTCTAAAGTTTGACAGCCAGATTCATTATGGGAATCTTGAGGTTTATAGTATTACCACAAATTCAAAGGCACTCTTTACACAGTTGCCTTTGAGGGTTGTAGGATCAAGTTTGTTCATCGATTAGATTTTATCTTTTTGAGCAGAGTGCAGAAAGCCCTGGGAGGGGTTTTTTAACCCAGTCTGAGGTACAAAATAGTCATCTCAAGCTAAGCCCTAATAATCAATAATTACCACTGGAAAGGAAGCTGGGGCCACAGTAAAATTTATTCATCAATCCATGCATCCATCCATCCATGCATCCATCCATCTGTTCATCCATATATCCATGCACACACCCATGCATCCATACATCCATCCATTCATCCAACAGTAGTGGGACACTGTTCTAGGCACATGGATTAATAAAATGATAGAATTATATAATCTAATATCTCTCCATTTCCTAAACCTGTCATGTTTCTCTATCCCCCTTCATACTTTTGCTCTTGCTATTATTAACCCTGGAATATCCTTTCCTACTAGGAACATTTCTTCTCGTTGTTAATATTCCAGTCCAAAGGTACCATCACCTGAGAGGTGTTATTCAAATGTCTGAGCCTGAATCAATAGTTTGTGCCTATTTATTCACTTGCTACTTGATGCATGTATATTCACTAGCTCTTGTCACATTTTCTTAGTCACTTAAAGTAATAATAGCAATTCTAAATAGACTTTATTTGGTAAATACTCACTATGACTAGGTACTTTGCCATCAGCTTCACATGTATTACACATTTAGTCCTCACAGTAACACTAGGCAGAAGTTACTGTTATCACCCTTATTTTATGGAAGAAAATGAGGCATGGAGAAGTCATTTAGGAGCTGTTATAACTTGGCAGTGAGCTCTCCTTGGAAGATATGGAG
>NW_006295183.1:2532115-2534043 GCF_000327345.1 Myotis davidii | reverse complement strand
TGCACAAGTAAGATCTCTCTTCTGCCATTAGTTCCTGGGAGCCTCTAAAGTTTGACAGCCAGATTCATTATGGGAATCTTGAGGTTTATAGTATTACCACAAATTCAAAGGCACTCTTTACACAGTTGCCTTTGAGTTGTAGGATAGTTAGGGCCGACCAGGCTGGCAGGGTGGGCAGTAAGAGGTGACCAGGCCGGCAGGGGTGGGGGGGCCAGTTAGAGGTGACCAGGCCAGCTGGAGGCAGGGGGAGTGCCATCCATCCATCCATCCATGCATCCATCCATCCATGCATCCATCCATCCATGCATCCATCCATCCATGCATCCATCCATCTGTTCATCCATATATCCATGCACACACCCATGCATCCATACATCCATCCATTCATCCAACAGTAGTGGGACACTGTTCTAGGCACATGGATTAATAAAATGATAGAATTATATAATCTAATATCTCTCCATTTCCTAAACCTGTCATGTTTCTCTATCCCCCTTCATACTTTTGCTCTTGCTATTATTAACCCTGGAATATCCTTTCCTACTAGGAACATTTCTTCTCGTTGTTAATATTCCAGTCCAAAGGTACCATCACCTGAGAGGTGTTATTCAAATGTCTGAGCCTGAATCAATAGTTTGTGCCTATTTATTCACTTGCTACTTGATGCATGTATATTCACTAGCTCTTGTCACATTTTCTTAGTCACTTAAAGTAATAATAGCAATTCTAAATAGACTTTATTTGGTAAATACTCACTATGACTAGGTACTTTGCCATCAGCTTCACATGTATTACACATTTAGTCCTCACAGTAACACTAGGCAGAAGTTACTGTTATCACCCTTATTTTATGGAAGAAAATGAGGCATGGAGAAGTCATTTAGGAGCTGTTATAACTTGGCAGTGAGCTCTCCTTGGAAGATATGGAGGGAGACTGTGTACCACAAAGTTTAGTTAATGCCTATCCCTAAGGCACAACTAGTTACTTTAAAAAAGCATTGAATGAATCTGGGAATAAAAGAATACATGTAATTCAGAAGTTCTAGGTGGTCTCACCTTCCTAAATAACTGGACCAAATTCTGAGAATCACAGAATAGCACAAGGTTACAGTGGTTCCTATTTGACCACCAAGATTTGTCATTGAGGTGTAGAGTAACTATGGATTTTGGTGCCATTTCAAGGATTGTCGCTGAGTGCCGAATATGTATCAGGCACCCCCATATGCACTTTGCATAGATTATATTTTATTTAAGAACGTACAACCCCCAGTTAGGAAGGACATTTGCGGTTCCATTTCACAGGCGCAGTAGCACTGAGGCATAGAGAGGTTAGGAGGCCAACCCGAGGCCACCGAGATCAGTGTTCAGAGCCATGCAAGCTTTCTCCAGAGCCCTCGAGCCTTAACTGGCATCGATGTGTCCCTGTCAACAAAGAGAAGTGAGGTGATAAATCGGGGGCGGGGGGGGCGGAGGGGGAGGCAGGCAGATGCAGAGAAAGCAGGACAGGGACACCAGTTCCTGAATATTGTCAATACCTGGGTCACTCCATCCTCCTTTTCAAGGCTCGTTGTTTCTGATAATATCTATTCAGAGTGCCTTGACATATTCAGCACGTGAATGATAGACCCCTGAGAAAAGGCTGAACCACTGCTCGGTGACGATTTACATACATTATCCTATCCTATATAATAAAGATGTAATATGCAAATTAACCCTCACGTCCTCACAAGATGGCAGGGGGGTTAGTGAGGGATGACCAAACGATTGAACAAGCAGGCTGCATGGGGCAACCAGGCCGGCAGGGGGGGTTAGTGATGGACAACCAAACAACTGACCAGCAGGCTATGTGGGACAACCAGGCCGGCAGGGGTGCTGTGAGGGGCAACCAGACTGGCAAGAAGAGCAGTTGAGGGCTACCAGGTCAGCAG
>NW_006295183.1:2531546-2532039 GCF_000327345.1 Myotis davidii | reverse complement strand
CTGGCGGGGGCAGGCAGTTAGGGGTGACCAGGCTGGCTGGGAGGGGGTGCAGTTGAGGGCGACCCAGCCAGTGGGGGGACAGTTGGGGGCAATTAGGCTGGCACGCAGGGCAGCGAGGGGCAATCATGCTGGCGGGGGCAGGCAGTTAGGGGTGACCAGGCAGGCAGGCAGGTGAGCAATTAGGAGCCAGCGGTCCAGGATTGTGAGAGGGATGTCCTAGATTAGAGAGGATGTAGGCTGGGCTGAGGGGATCCCGCCCCCCCATGCACGAATTTTGTGCACCGGGCCTCTAGTACAATATAAGATTGAATGTTTAAAAAATAAAAGAGAATATGTCAGTACAGTAGGACTTGGAGTTGACTCCTCAGAAGTAATCCAAATCTGGAGATAAAAGTTCTATTACACAAGAATTTTACTAGAACCTGGAGTCGTGCAACTTCTTTCTGGTTGTGCTTCCCATTGTCCTGTCTATTTTCTCTTGGGAAAAGTTAAC
>NW_006295183.1:2522842-2531283 GCF_000327345.1 Myotis davidii | reverse complement strand
TTCCTTTCAGACTGCTAACCAATAGAGAGAGATGGATGTATACCACGATAAAAACACACCTATAAATGATAGACGATTGTACAAAAGAGTAAAGCAACAAAAGTTACATTCTGGAGAGGTCCATCTAGTCTTTGGGTTTGCAAGGATTGTCTGGGGGCAGAGCAGGCAGACACACACACACACGCATGCACACACGTTCACAGGGCTTTCCCCACAACCACACCACCTGCTGCGATTCTGGTTGAACTGACATAAAAACATAGTTAGAAATATCTGCACTTACCCTGGGGCTGTTCACAAACGTTTTCTAAATGGAGACAGCTTTCGGATTCTCCTCTAGGAGTCTGGGGTTGCAGGTAGAATGGAGAGTCCAGCCTACTCTTGACTGAGGCATCTGCCACAGAGCTACCCGTGATATTAGAAGGATGGTGCCCAAGGATTCCGATTTTAGAAATAGAGCGTGGGAGTGAGTTTATACACAATAACACATATGAATTCAGTTCTTTTGTAAGAGACAGTGTGCTAAGAATTTCACCTATAAAATCCTGTTTAATCAGCCACTGGAGGCAGGGACCTGAGTGTGTCCCAGAGTGGAGGCTGCAATCCCCTGGTGTGGGAAGAGCCACCCTTTCACCAGGGATTGGGGCAGTGGGCCCATGGGAAAGGGAGATTGACTTCCCCTCCTCCAATGGGACCCCATTTCTTTTTCTTTTTCACTGGGTCTTGCATATTATGTAATTGACCCTGCATGTTGTCCATGGAGTTTTCAACTGTGCAAAATAATACATTTTCTTTTTTATTTTTGCTTAAGACTCTTTTAAAAATATGTTTTTATTGATATTTATTTACTTATTTTTTTTAATTGATTCAGAGAGGAAGGGAGAGAGAGATAGAAACATCCATGATAAGAGGGAATCATTGACCAGCTGCCTCCTGAGCCCACAACCCAGGCATGTGCCCTTGATTGGAATCGAACCTAGGACCCTTCAGTCTGAAGGCCGATGCTCTATTCACTGAGCAAAACCAGCTAGGGCTATTTTTATTGATTTTTAGAGAGAGAGGAAAGGAAAGGGATAGAGAGAGATAAACATCGATTAGAGAGGAACATCATCGATCAGCTGCCTCCTGCACGCTCCCTGCTGGGATGGAGCCCACAATCCAGGCATGTGTCCTGACTGGTCATCGAACCAGCATCCTCTTAGTTCCTGGTTGACACTCAACCACTGAACAACACCAGCCAGGCAAGACTCTGAATTAGATTTTTAGTCATAAGCCTCATGGATATTCCAGTGTTTCCTGCTGTCAGCTGACATATGTCCATCTTGCTGTTGGCTTCCCCACTCCCTGGACAGCTGTCCCTGTCCTCACAGACCACCTGTTGCCCCTGTTCTCCCCATTCCATGCAGCCCAGGAGTGGACATTAGACCCTCTTAATCCCCTAAAGCACAGCTGATGCCGGCTGTGTGAACATGAGCCTGGGACGCATGACTGAAAGCAGACAGTATAATAAAGGCATGTGAAACTCAAGTCAAGATTGTGACTCTGGCCCCTTCAAGTCCTAAGCTTTTGCAGGCAAACACACCGTCCCATCCTCCCACTCAACCCCTGGCCAGCCGCCATGGTGCGGGGGCCAGATCAGTCCTCCGGTGGACGAAAATGCTTTGGAACTCACATCCCCATTTTCCCAGAGCCCTTGGAAAAAGAAATCTCATCACACCTTACTGCTCAAGAGCAATAGAGGGGACATTTTAAAGAACAAGTACTGCTTTCTAAATTCAAATTGGACTCCTTGTTGCTATCAAACTTTTAGAACTATCGTAGTAGTTTAGTCACACGGACCTAGTTATATGACATACCTTTTAGTTCATGTTTTAACAACATTAACAATGAAAACCTCTGTTCCAACAATCCAATTAACTAGCAAATTATAGCCTGATCTTACTCAATTACATAGATGTAAAAGCCTTACATAACACGTTAGCAAAAAAGAATCCACACTTGTTATGACCAAATTGGACTTATTGGAGAATGAAACAGTGGTTAAATATTAGAAAATCTAATGTAATTTACTATATTAAATGATCCAAGAAGAAAATTAGATAATTCTTTCAAGAGATACAGAAAAAAATTAAATAAAATTTAGCACCTATTCATGACTTAAAAAAAGAAAATCTTTTAGGAAACGAACAATGGAAGGGAGCTCCCATAACCTGACAGAAGGTAAATGGTGAAGATTTAGAAACTTTTGCGTTACACTCAGGATCAAGGTATGAATTCCCATCATTACATTTTCTATTTAACACTGTACTGCAGGCCTTAGCCAAGGAAGGAAGGAAGGAAGGAAGGAAGGGAGGGAGGGAGGGAGGGAGGGAGGGAGGGGCAACTAAAAAGGAAAAAAGTGTTCACAGATAATTTTGCCTGTGTTAAAAAAAATAAACCCTCATAGACATAGACAACAGTGTGGTGATTACCAGAGGGAAAGGGGCGTGGAGTAGAAGAGGGTAAAGGGAGATAAATGTTGATGGAAGGAGACTTGACTTGGAGTGATGAATACCTGAATTGTACACCTGAAACCTGTATAATTTTATTAAACACTAGAGGCTCATTGCATGAAGAGATTCATGCAACAGGCCTTCCCCTCCCCTGGCTGCCGGCACTGGTTTTCCTCTGGCACCTGGGACCCAGGCCTTCGTTCCTCTGGCCTGGAGCCTTCCATCTTCTCTGCTCCGGCCCAGAGCCTTCCATCTTCGATCCACCACTTCGTGCCTACGTATGCAAATTAACAGCCATATTTGTTGGGTTAATTTGCATACTCTCCTGATTGGCTTGTGAGCATAGCAGAGGGACAGTCAATTTACATGTTTGTCTATTATTAGGTAAGATATCACCCCAATAAATTCAGTAATAAAGAAAATAAAAGAACATGAACCTGCAGATAATTTATTAGAACAAATGAGAGTGTTTATCAGTATCATTAGGTAATAGATCAACGTCAAAATACACAAAAGAATTTTTTTTAAAACCTACGGTGTCCTATAATTAGTAGAAACATAATAGAAAATAGAATTTTTAAGGATTCATAATAGCAACCAAAATATATAATACTATGAGAAATTTATAAAACTTACAGAAAGACATAAAATAAGACATAATTAAAGGTGACCAAAGTGAAAATTTACTGTTTTAAGTATACATGTTTCCTTAAATTAACCTGATGTGAGTCTTCTACTAAAACATTTCAAACATTATCAAAATTTTAAAGGGTTTCTTTTGAGAACTGATAGGCTTAGCATAAAATTAATAGAAATGGGTGAAGGACAGAGAAACCAAAAGGTGAGGATTGTCAACAAAATGTAATATGAATCTGTAACTATTATTTCAGAGGGGCATTGGTGTAGCAATGATCACATAGTTTAGTCTTTCTATGCACCACTATTATGCTGCTGTGATTAGAGTCCAAACGGTGGCCCCATGGAAATGGATACATGCTTATTTCACATTTGGCTTAATGATGAGTGAGCAATGGATTGGAAGCTTACTAGGTGGCATTGAATTGGGGTGGGGAGGTCCAGATTGTCATTCATATACAAATTCAAATATTTAGGTATCTGCCTCACACGAGACACACAAAATTAATTTCTAGAGGTACAAGATGACAAAGACAGATGTCAGTAATCTACATGATAAGAAACAATTCCAAATACAGTTGTAGGGGCACATATATGAAGTTAAAATGTAAAAACATCTATGGGGAGATTTCTCATCAATTTTCATACTGGGGAAAGGGGATGAAATGATAGTGAAGGGGTCCTTAGCTGTATCTCTAATATTTTAGCTCTAAATAAATAAGAAACATGGCAGAATACTAACAGTTTCGAATGTAGTCAACCAGCATAGTACTTGCTGATTGTTGCTTTTCATACTTTTCTCTATGCTGAAATATTCTATGATTTAGAAGGCAAAAGAAGCAATTACAGTGGATAGGTCAGTTACCATGTATCTAGTCAATTAAATCCACCACTTCAATAGAATTAAAGAGGAGGAAAAATATGAACATTTTGATAAATGCAGAAAAACGTTCTGTTAAAGTCAATACCCATTCATGATAAGAGAAAAATACACTCAGAAAATTAGGAGTAGAGGTAAGCTTTCTAATAGGATGAAGGACATTTAACAAACTACACTTAATGTAATCCTTCATAGTAAATATTAAATGCTTTACCCTCCACACATAGTAACAAATTGTGCTATATTCAACAGTGAGGAGACTGGAATAGTATTTAGCCATGACAAAGAACAAGCTATTGATAGACACAACAAGATGGACGAACCTTTAAAATATTATGCTAAGCAAAATAAACCAGACAAAACCCAGTAAATACTATATGATTCTAATTATGCTGAAAGTAGAGAAAGGGCAAAGACCTAGTGATGGGCTGGGCAGGGGTGGATGGGGCAGAGCATCACAAGTTAGAAGAACTGGGTGAAGACCAGGGGTGAAGGAAGTTAGAAAGGGAGAGAGGAAGGGCGGGAGATAAGCAGGACAGGTACCAGGGGAGGCAGGAGTTCTATTCTGAAATATATGGATGAATGCCAGAGAATAAGAAAACACCCTCAATTCTATATAATAATGATATATGGATGCTTGTTTCTGGGGACATAGTCCATAGTTTTCACCTCATAGATACTTTTCTAAGATTAAGAGGTAGAAAGGGAGGAGGGGAGAGAGAAAAGAAGTAGAAGAAGGGGGGATAAGAAGTTTTGAACATTCCCTACATGTCAGATCTACACTTGTGCCCCCACTCCTTCCAGTCACATCATAAGCTCCACAACTTCCATCGTCCCATTTTACAGGTAATAGAACTGAGGTTCAAAGGGGCAGTGGCTCTCTGAGGATACATAGCTCGTCCAACGGCAGCCAAGATGTCAACGTGGTTGTAGGACATGCAGGATCTTGCTCTTGATTCTTCTGCTCCTGGAAAGGAGAGATCAAGTGGAGATATCTCCGGAAGGTGGTTGTGTGGCTTCCCGAGGCCAGAACAGGGCCAGCAGCAGGCAGAGAGAGGATGCCTGGCGCTGTCCTATGATCCGCTCCTCTGCTGATTTAGTGTACCAAATCCAGGTTGCTTGGGAGCCACGGTCAGGCGCTAGGGCCAGAGCTTACCTTGACAACTTCATTGAAGAAGAAGTCCACAATAATCAAACGCCTATCTCTAGAGAGAGATAGAAAGTTAAAAAGCCATCTCATGACCTGCGGTCTCCTTTGATCTAACAAGTGTTCTTTATCATTATCTACATTGTTAAAGCTGTCGTCTTCAAAGTGTGGTCTCAGGACCAGCAGTGTCACCTGAGAACTTGTTAAAAATACAAATTCTCAGGCTCCACTCCAAGTGCCTAACCAGAAACTCCGGGAGCAGGGCCCAGGAATTTGTTTTAACAAGCCCTCCATGTAATTCCTGTCTGTGTCTGAGAAGCACCGTTTTCCAGTGTGCACAGCCCTCTCAGGTTGATTAGCTCAGCAGTGCATCCTGGAAACACTGAATACATCTCTGTCATCCCCACTGTACATTTGAGGACCCTGAGGATAAAATGCAATGTCCTGGGTGTAAATCCAGGTTGGTTAGCTTTGTAGGACAGCCCACCTGCTCTGCGTATGGTGTGTCTCCCATCATGTTCTCATGTTCCTGTGAGACACCACAACCCACCTGGAGATTAAAAATGCAGCCTTTCACCTCTGCTCTGAGCATTCACATGCCTCATGACAAACCCATGGATATATATTCAGTGTAGGTGCCTTGCATGACCCTAACAGATGTGGGAAGGTATATTCAGACAATCCAGTTGACCTGAGGTAGGAAAATAATTTGGATGTCCAAGTAGACTTTTTATCCGTTAGAAATATATGTTGTTCCCAATTTTAAAAAAATCTGCAGACAGATGAAGTAGCAAGTGTTTTTAAAACAGTAAAGTGCTATAAAAATTTAAGAATCACCACCCTTTAGATGAGCGTCTACTGCGCAACATTACTTTGCACATGTCATTTCATTCAGTTCTCAGAGTTGGTCTCTTCTTCCTCATTTTATTAAAGGGAAAAATACTAAGTTTCTAATCACGATCATGATCATTCTCTTGCTTCAAACCATTCAGTGAATTTCCACAGATCTGCAGCAGCACTCCTCAACTGTGGCTGCACATGAGAACACCTGGGGAGTTTAAAACCCTGGTGCCCAACCCCTACCCCAGACCAATGAAATCAGAATCCCTGGGAGAAGGACGTGGTGTTTTCTAGATTCCTCCAGATGGTTCCAGTGTGCAGCCCAGCTTGAGAATCGCTGATCTAGAAACTTCAGTGTCCTTAGTGAGGTCTACCCAGAAACCCCTGGGTGCTCTGGCTCCTGCCTACCTGTTCAAAGTGCATCCTATGTCTTATCCCCAGAGCTTAGCATCCTGGCCTCATTTTGCCCCAGTAACGTCACCACTTCCAGGCCTTTGCATCTGCTGTTTCTCCTGCCAGGATGCAAGTTTTAGCAGCTTTTCACTTGGTCCACTCATTAGCATCCTTAAGAACTCAGCCCAAACACCTCCTCTTCTGAGAGCACAACTTTGGCCACTTCATCTATAGTCATGCTCCGTGTCATTCTCACCACCTGGTTCATCTCTTTAGAAGCATGTGTTTCAGCCGTGATGATATGTGTGTTGAGTTATGTGGTGTTGGTCTTACCACACTTTAATGGAGGATCCAGAGAGCAGAGACCATATCCCCAGTACCTGGAAGGGTGTCAGGCTTAATACATATTGCTTGAGTAAGTGAATGAAGGGGAATGAATGAACTAGGAGGGTTTAAGTGATTAATCCTCAGCCCTGTAGTTGTATTCAATAGCTGGACTCCGGTGTTCTGAGTCCAGGTTCATCGGCTTTTCCAATCTAACTGGCCATTTCTGCTTTCACTCTCTCCACGCATGCTTAAACCAATGAGGTGGGAAGAACGTGGGACTTGAGGACTTGGAGCGCACCTCAGCCCTGTGCAGAACCAGCTGTGTAAATAGCATCACCTCCAGTAGAATTTAAATGAAGTCAGTAAATTATGCCTTCAGACCCTACACCATTCACTTCATCACGCTGGAGAAAGAGAAAGGAGTGTTCACAGGAGCAATTTCTCTGCCTAGTTATTTCATTAAAAAACCGAATGGAAGGGGCTCCCTGTGGGAGAAAGTGGCACCTGATGTGATTGTGGGAGACACTTCCTTAAAAAATGGAATAATCAGATGGTGGTTCACCTACTCCCCTCGGTTCTCGCCTTTATCAATAACAGAGAGCGGTGAGCTGGGATGAACTCCAGACATAGCGTGCCCTGGAGGAGACGTGGAGGGCCAGGCCAGCCCTCTGCCTACAGAAGCAATAACGCCAACGTCCATAATTAGTCACCTCTGTCAACTCTTTGGGGCATAGCTCGTATGTGTGTGTGTGTGTGTGTGTGTGTGTGTGTGTGTAATATGTTAACATTTTTCTCCCTCTCCATTGTTCCTGACAATGGAATAACATTTTGTTGGCTGAACTTGCACAATAGACTCAGCTTTTACTCTTTTGCCGCCACAATAAAACAGCCTCATCCAATATCAGTGTCAGAGAAGGCGCAGTCTGGGCAGCTACGGCTGAGGGTTGACTATCCATATTGACCTAACTAGCATTTGGTCTTAAAGAATGAGCGAGAGGCAGGAGATACAGAGCTTTCAATAACTAGCTTTCAATAACTACCATTTTTTGAGCCTTGTTATAATTCCAAGAACAAACCAAGGGTTCTTGTTTTCATTTGAGAGGAGAGGAATCTGAAAGAGAGGCCAGGCAACCAGCCTGGGATCCCTCAGTTACTGAAAAGAGCTGGGATTCTGATCCAGGCACAGTTCACAGTGCATTAGAGACTGGGGAGCCTTTATGGGTGTCATTAATAATAACACTTATTATTAATATTATCACTATGATAAGTTCGTGAAGCATATAATGCTGAAGGCCTGGAAGGAGGGAACAGGTGCAGGGTGGAGGGGTTCAGTGGGGAAAAATACGGGACATTTGTTATACTTTCAACAACAAAGATAAATTTTGACAAATATCAGCACTGTAATAATTGTATGATGCATATAATTTTATTTGAATCTCATAAGTCACTTAATTATCACCATAACTTTACCAAGTAGGGACTGTTACTTTCTCTTTACAGGGACAAATACCGAGGGTCAGAAAATGTACTGGCTTGCCTATGTCCAGTGGCAGAGCTATAATTTGCACACACATCTTTCACCCCCTCTTTCTCATCCACAGCATGCCGTGTGAGCTAGACTAGAAACCCGCAGGGTCCTCACTGCAATGAGAAGAGTGAACCCCGAGCCAGAGACCTGGTTTGGCGAAGTCATCCTGTGGCCTTGGGATGGTCCTCGCTCCCATCC
>NW_006295183.1:2509762-2522782 GCF_000327345.1 Myotis davidii | reverse complement strand
CTGTGCTCACTCCCATTGCACACAGATGAGGGTAGAGCACACAGCCCCCGCCTGGCTCTTTCAGACGCGAGGCCGTTTAAACATGAACAGTGAAAGCCAGCCCTCCTGGGCCCAGGTCTTAGGAAGACAGAGGAGCAGGGGCTGCTGTGGGAAGGTGAACCAGAGCTGCTCCCCTGTCATTTTGCTGTGGCTCCAGGAAGAGGAGCGAGCGGCTCCTTTCCTCACCCTGAGCACGGCTCAGAAGGGGCTTGAGGAGGGGAGAGGGGGGAGTCTGGAGCTGAGAACATAATTACACGAATTTGAAAATGAGGTAAAGACCAAATTAAAGCACTAAGCCTTAGGCATAAATACAAATGGATGACTATCAGCAAATCTCTCGTGGCAGCTAGTAAAAAAAAAAAAAAGTGAGATAGTTTTGCTACTAAAGTAAAAGTTGAAAAAAATAAAATGTGGGAGGCATCCAGGGGCTGAGGATTTCCCATCGGGCCCGGAATAGACTCATCATCATAGCAGCAGAGACCAGGGACCCGTGCGATGCCTCATCTCCTTGCATCCTCCCAGGGACCCTCCACTCCCCACACCTCATAGAAGATGGACTCAGAGGCTCAGAGTTGGAAGGAGGCAGCAGAACTGTGCAGAGAGGAATGGCATTTCATGTAGCCGATGCCTTGTTCCTTCTTAATGCAACCTCCTTTTCTGTTTCCCATCGATTTACTCCTCGTACCCGCTGATTCATCCTCAGATCTCTCCACCCACCGAGTCCTCTTTCGTACCAGAGGCACCCATGTCTTATTGCATTTGTTAAAAGAAATATATCAGTAACAATGGCTTAAGGCTGTGTGTGTAAACCTGCTGAGTGGCTCTACTCAATACACCTTCCTTCCTATTCTCCTGCCCCAGCCAACTAGGGTGCTGGGCCGTGTGGAAGGACAAGGGCCAGGAAATCGATACAGGATTTAACGGGAAGGCGCTGAAGCATGGCCAGCCCGGAGCAATCTGCTGACTCGGAGGTATCTGGAAGGCTTCTGGTCGGACAGCGGCCTGCCTAGGCCGCGGTGGACGCCCAGAAAGAGAAATTGCAATCATCAATCCCAGGAAAGAAGGCCGGGCGTCCCACCTCCTGTATCCACGGGAGGGGAAGAGTCGCAACCTGGGCGCTCTGTTTCTGAGCTGATAATGAGGAGCTTTCAGATGCTGGGTGACTGGGCTCCAAGCAAGTTGGAAATCACTGTTTCCTGAGAGCAGCCTGACCTTGTGTACTGTGGGTCAGCGCGGGCCAGGCCCATCGCTGTGACTTTGCGAAGAAGATGGTCCGATCCCATTAATATGGACTCTGCTTCCTTCGACCCTAACAGGAGCAAGCACACTGCCATCCACTGCACGGAAAGAGAGCAGATACAAGGAGACACGACAAACAGACACCACAGGCTCGCACCTGCACCAGCTTCATTCACTACACTCTCCTCATAGGATATGATCCTGGTGTTGGGCATCGTTACATGTCATCATTGAAAAGTCCCGTGATAGGCACCCCTCAGTAGGAACCAAAGTAACAAGATAAACTGTGGTCTCTGAAGTCACGCAAATCCAAGTTTAACTCTGGGCTCCACCACTTCCTAGTTCAGTGACCTTGGGAAGGTTCCTTGTCTGGACAATGGACACAAGGGTATCGGGGAGCTACTGGGAGTTAATGATACGCATGTGTTAAGATGATCTATGATGCCTGGTTGTTGGGGAAGGACTTGCCCATAACACGGTGCCTGTGTACAGCCAATGTTTAATCACTTTTAACTCTTGCTGTGGTTGGAATCACTGTTTTATGCAGAAACAGTAATTCCATTGCTGTAGTGATCTCACCCAGGAGGAGGGGAGCAAATGTCAATTATAAATGACTAGCTTACCTTGTGCTCAACCTTTCCCTCACCAGAACCCACTTTCAATACTGGTTGGAGGATGGAGATGTTGAGGAGGCCGCGCAGGTGGGCAGCGGGAGCGTGGAAAGCCCTCTTCAGAGGAAGGCAAGAGGAGCCCCGATCTCTAGAAGGCGGGGGTTACCATGTGCACACCACCGAGCCAGGGTAAGGACATACCTCAGCACTTGGGGAGGAGGGATGGATGCATTGGAGTAGCATTTCTCCTGACAGACCCCATCTCCAGCCGTATAGGCCCCGCCTCCTCCACCCTAACCTAGCATAGGTCCCGCTCCAGATCCACAGGCCCCTCCTCCATCACCTTGACCCACCACAGACCCTGCCTCCAGCCCCATAGTCCTCTTCTTCTACACCCTGACCCACCCACAGACCCTACCTTCAGCCCTACAGGCCCCTCCTTCTCCACCCTGACCTACTCACAGGCCCCGCCTCCAGGCCCCAAGGGCCCCTGCTCTCTGAAGGCCCCCAACTCCTCCACCCTCACCTCCCCCACCCATCGAAGGCCCCCTCCCACCACCTCCACCACTGCCAACTGCCCCTCTTCCCCCATCAGCACCTGACGGCCTTGCCCTCCCCACCAAGAGGAAGACAAACTCTTCTGGCGGGAGCTGAAGCTGGCTGGGGGGCATGGAAGCTCTGGGAGCCGCTATGGGCCCTGCTCCACCCTGTGGGCCTCCCTGGAGCCTGTCTCCGTGGACACAGCCTGGCTGGAACACCTGTTTGAGTCCCGTGCCAAGGACGTATTACCTTCCAAGGTAAATGCACCCTCATCTGCAGGGTAACCCCACTGGCGAGGGGAGGGAATCAGAGCTCAAGGGTCCTAACTACTGGGGCTGCCGCTCATTTCCCACATGGGGAAAGCGAGGCAAAGAGAGGAGCAGGGACTTGTCTGAGCTCTCAACAGGGATCAGCAGAGGCCTAACTGGGGGCATCTAAACTCATCCCAAGGCTCTAAACATCCCAGGTTCACGGTTGTGGGGTGACCTCACCATTTGGCCAGTGAAGGAGAAAGACAAGTAGTACGATATTGTGTGTTTATTGCCTGCCCCTCAGACTGCCCTCCAGCATGACTCCCCTGAGTTTTTGATCCGTTGCATACATCTCAACCCAATGGGGAAGTTGCTTTGCACCGAAACCCATTCAAAGGACATGCGCAGTGGGACACATTGCTCAGAAAGCTGGGGTTACCGCTGGGAGAGTGGTGACTTCCAGGGGCCTGCTGGCCGGGAGGGGCGGGGCTAGACGGAGGTTGCATCTGTGAAAGCTTTCGCTGCAAGGAGAACCTAAAGGCTGGGGCAAGCGAAACAATGTTTATATCAACTTGATTTATAATGGGCCTGAGCTGGAAATATCTAAATGTCCATCAACAGTAGAGTGATTAATATGCTACGTGATTTCATTTCTACGAAGTTCAAAAATAAACCAAACCAGTCGACAGGGGTAACTGAGAATAGTGGCTACCTTCTGGGGGAAGGGACTGGGAAGAGGTCTGAAAAGAGTGCTGGAATGTTCTATTTCTTGATTCAAGAGGTGGTTACACAGGTGTTTTCATTTTGTGGAACTTCCTTGGGCTCTACGTTTATGATTCATGCACTTTTCCATATATGTGTTATTCTTTTTTTTTTTAAAGTAAGGTTTACTTAAGTCTGAGGCACTGGCTTCCCCACATTTCCTTGAGACGTTGAACAGATTCAGAACATGTGGCTTCCGCAGACGTGGGTCACGGTGCCCCAAGACCAGCATCCTCAGCACCACCCTGAGGAGGTTTTGTGGGGGAGTGGGGGGACAGCAGCACCCCAGGTCACAGAAGCCAGGGCACTGGGAGATGCTGTGTGAGCTGGATGAGGCACTTGGTGGAGCCCACATCTGTAGGCACCCCTCATTGGAAGAGTCCCAGGAAATATTTAGGGAGGGTCTGGAAGACCTTGACCTTCTACACAACGGGGTAGTGCACATACAAAAAGCAGTTTTTAAGAAGTTACTGCTTTCCCCTGCTTTCACGCTGAGGCCTGGTGACAACCAAGAACCACACTTTGAAATGTTCTGTGGAGACCTCATCCCAAAGTGGACGTAAGAAAGTGTCGGATAAGAAGTAGACAAGGAACGTTCATTCCCCTTCCTATGTCAGGCCAAGTTGAAGTCACTGAGAAACAGCAAAATAAGTTCCTCAAGTTTAATATCATTAAGTAGAGAATCTTAAATTTCTGAGATGTGGACACATCTCTACTTTCGCTTCTGGATGAAAATTCTTTAAAATTTCCTTTCCTGCTCAAACAATATTAATGTAGTGTTAATGGCTATGAAACTGAATGAAAATTATCCACTCATGACACCACTGTGCCAATAAAAAATATTTTTGTCTTTAAGTATCAATCAGTGGGCATGTGTGAAATTTTATAACCATTCCTATTTCATTGCATATCCCGATCTTTCTAAAATTTGATGTTAAAAATATCACTAGCCCTAGCCTGTTTGGTTCAGTGGATAGAGCACTAGCTGTGGACTGAAGGGTCCAGGGTTTGATTCCCATCAAGGACACATGCCTGGATTGTGGGCTTGATCCCCACTAGAGGGTGTGCAGGGGGCAGTCGATAAATGATTCTCATCATTAATGTTTCTATCTCTCTCCCCCTCTCCCTTCCTCTCTGAAATCAATAAAAATACATCTAAAAATATATATATCACTAGCAATGAAATGTCTATGCATAGTTTGTTGTTTTTTCTCTTTTTTTTTTTTACTATCTTTGATAAGTTAATGGAATTAATTCCTAAAAATAGAATTAATTTGAGCATATTTAAGGCCTTTGATCTTCCTAAGGTCTTTCTTTTTAAAATTGTAAATTTCACTCCCAGGGTTTACTTTCCACTGTTGTTCTTTTGTTTTATTTCATCCATTCATTTATTACTGCGTGGCAAAGTTCTTTGGCAAAAGGTCAGAAAAGCATTGGCCATCATGTCCAACACTGGCCTGGGTGAGCACGTTAATTTCAGGCCAGGCACACTTTACTGTTTTGAGCTTCGCTGGGCCCTGGAAATGGAAATAGCCCCCTGCAGGACCCTCTCAATATTTCTAAACCAACTGAAATCAGACTTCATAATCAAATCATATCTGGATGAATTACTTCCAATCTAAAATGGCTTTGAAATTTTTCATATTAATGGATTTGAATATAAAAAGGAATAAGAGAAATCTATAGACCTCTATAATTTTAAAGTTTTATGTGTGGGAACCTGGAAATAGTAGAAACAGAGCTCATGCTGATGAATAATACTCACAATCTAAGAAGATCTGTGCTGTGACCCGGGTGCCAGCAAAGGGCACAGCTGTTTTTCTATAGGGCACCAGGAGTTTAAGGCAGGGGACGCATTGCAGCAGACGGAGAAAGGAAGAATGTTCCTCATTGGCCTCTACAAGGGTACTTCCAAAACGTGTACTTCTCTTCCCACATGTCAGACTGGACTCTCCAAATCCTCAGATTTTGATGTGCTTTTTTTCCTCAAAAACTTTTCAAAGGGTTTATCAAAATGGCATTGCTAACATAGAAATTTTCAAATGAAAACAGTGCAGTAAAGAGATAAAAATAGATATAGTAATGATAAGGGTGAAAATGATTCTGTGATTAATTATAAAGTGGGGCTCTGAGCTCCCTAGCATCCCAGATAAAGAAGGAAACGGGTCATTTCTTATGACTTGAGAAATCTTCCCCATTTCTGGAACTGACTCAAGGAGAAACTTGATTTCTGAGTAAAACTTCTTTTCTGGACCATTATGCAAGGGGCACAGGTGATATGAAGGTCAATATTATCTGCCAAATTTTTACTGCAAATGCAGAAGTTGATTTCACTCTTTGAGCTTTTAGCGCAATTTTCAATTAAAGTTAGAGAAGTTGGCTGCCGTCCAGTTCAGCGGTGGCAATTGTGTGAGGACTGGGATGATATGTTTCAGGTTTGTCATAGAGAACCGCAAAGACCTCTGTTACACTCAAGCTTCCGGGGAATGACCCTTTAGCTCAGGGTCTTATCTGGATGAAGCTTGAATGTCAAGGGGCAAGGTCAGCATGACCTTCAGAAGAATCACTTGTGGATTTGATTTTTTTTACTTTTTAAAAAAAAATTTACACACTAAATCTGGGGATAGCACCTGGAAATGGGTAATTTTCTTTTAAACTCACTCTTCAAAGGAATCAACAGCAGACAATTCATGTCAGCATTAGGAGAAATGTTGGCAATGGCTCTTTGGAAGCCTTTCTGGCCTTTGGCAGATGCTCGGGTGGCAAAGGTGGGGAGACTGGGATTCCCTGCAGAGCATCTACCCTGCAGGCACCTCGTGAGGAAGACTAAGGGTGAAGCCTTCCTCTGAAGAGCTGTTTATGGAACCTTTATGGTTTGGGAAAGAAAGAACAAGAGTCAAGGCCATGAGCCTATTCTGGCTGGCCCCATTCTTGCATTCATGGGACTCAGGTAGTCCCTGCAAGGCACAGGGGCCCATTAGAGGTATTCTTTTTGCTGGCGATGCCTGTCCACTCTGGCAAATTTTGATAAATGCAATGCCAAGTTGAGCAGTGCGTAACCACCTCTAGCAATATTAATCAAAGAAGGCCTGGTGGATCTCTCGGGGACTTTTGCAGTGAGGGCAAAATAATCACATGTCTGATTGCTTCAAATGGACACGCTCTTTGGTGATTTTTTTTTTCCAACCTAACAGGCAGCTGTCTGCAGTCAAACAGTTAGACTGGTGTCACCCGCTAGTGTGTAAAAAGTTGTGCCCTAGAGGCCTCTTTCTGATCGGTACTCTCTCCAGGTCCCTGAAACACTAAATAAATAAAAGCGGATGGCTTTTAATGAAAGCCTTAGCCTCCTCACTTTAGCTTTTAACTGTGTGGCAGCCAAACACACACACACACACACACACACACACACACCACATCCCAAGCTGTTTATTGGAATTGCAAACCCTCAGCCTAAATGTCAAGCTATGCCACAGAGAAATGTGAACTGCTCAGTTTATTAATGGCAAGTTTGAAGGTTGGTCCCATCATTTACTGAGATGGGGTCTCAGCTTGCTGGGCTCTCAGCTTCTAGAGCGATCAACATGATCACAGTGTTGACTTAGAGCAGACTGGAAGCCAAGGTCCGGGATGATGAAACCCCGAGGCAGGCTCCGAGTATAATTTGCATGTGGAAACTTCAAAGCATAAAGACGAGATGCTCCTGTGTTGGATTAACAGCCTTTCCAGGTTGGCCTGGTTTAGATCCATTCACAATAGATTTGGTGCCGAGCAATATCTAAGCCTCCTTATTTTCATAATACCATCTGCCTTTGTAGGGCTTCTGTGACGTTTCAGTAGAACATGTTTTAGTGTCTACTGAACACATAGTCTGTTGTCAAAACAATAGCAGCTAGGCCCCGCCGGCATGGCTCAGTGGTTGAGCGTCGACCTATGAACCAGGAGGTCATGGTTCGATTCCTGGTCAGGGTACCTGCCCAGGTTGCAGGCTCAATCCCCAGTGAGTTGCATGCAAGAAGCAGCTGATCAATGATTCTCTCTCATCACTGATGTTTCCCTCTTAATCAGCTAGTTTAATTGATAGAATTTTTTAAAAATGTCTAGGGTATGGTCTTGAGTGCAACCGTTAATTCTTTCAACTTGCAACTTCAAGACAACCATTTATGATAAAGACCACATGCAGATGAAAGCCCATGATGTACATATAATAACACAGTTGAAAGTTCAACTCCAAGGCAGGCTGGACACATGATAATGCTGACTCCCACACTCTGACGGGCACCCCCCAGGTCACAACAGGTCTGCCTGGATCAGGAGCAGGCGTCACTTTCTCTTGTCGGGTCATTAAAGTGACAGCATGCCAAGGGACAGGAAGCTGTGGAGAAAGAACAGTGCCAGCAGCCAGCCACGGGGCCTTGAGCATCCTCCCCTGATGCTAATATGCTGGCTACTATTAGTTTGTCACACATTCTTCTCCATGAAAAAAAAGAGAGAGACTAAAATAAATAACCTTAGGTCAGTACACAACTGTAACCCCCGAAGCATCCCAGTGCTTATAAACCCCTTAACATTTCATCACGGGGAATGGAATAGTTGACACTGGAAAAACAAGCAGCCTAGTAAAGATGGGTATCTTCATGTTTTCTTAAGAAATTCCTCAAGTAGAGTTCATTCTCTTGACCTGCTATTTCTAGAATAGAAGCTTTGCTATATATGGTCCCAGCCCACATCCCCAGTAGATGCCATCTCTCCTGGGGTCCCAAAGGGTGGGAACTCCTTTACCATAAGGAAGAAGAGATACTAGTAAATTAACAGCAGCTACTAAAGATGACTCAGCTATATGCTTGTGCAATCAATTTTACCAGTTTAAAAAAATTATAATGGTTTTATTGATTTCAGAGAGGAAGGGAGAGGAAGAAAGATTAAAAACATCAATGAGAGAATGATGGATCGGCTGCCTCCTGCATGCCCCTTACTGGGGATTGAGCCCTCAACCTGGGCATGTGGCCTGACTGGGAATTGAACTCCTGGTTCATGGGTGGATTCTCACCCACTGAGCCACACTGGCCGGGCAATTTTACCAGTTTTGAGATGGAAGCAGAGAAGGGGTTTCTGGATGCGTTGGGATCCCAATCTACCTTGGTGACCTGGAATTGATTTTCCTCTTATTATGACAAGAGGGGAATAGGAAGAGCTTAACTGATGGCACCACATATGCCAATGTACTACCAAAGAATGGTCGAGTTCAGACTGTTAGCTCAACCATAAGCGTTTGCTCCAGACCTAAGTCTGTGCAATCCTGAATGTCACACCTTGAGGGCAAAAGACATGTCTGTGAGCAACCCAGTACTGGGAGCATAGCACCTGCCTGCACTGGGCACAAGACTCCCCGAGTCCATGCCTCGAAGCATTCCCCTCCCACTTTACAGTTGAGGAAATGGATTCAGAGTGATTACCTGATTTACCTAATGATGTGTGGCCAGTGAGTGGCAAATCCAAGATTTGAACCTCGCTAAACACCACCTTTATTCTGCCTCTCCACGCACTACTGTTGGAATGTAGCGCCACTGAGCGGGTGAGTGGTCTTCAGCCCAGGACCCGCTTCGAACATGTGCTCAATGCGTGGCTGATGTCCAAGGCTGGCATTCTTCACTCCGCATCTACTTGCCTCTCTTTATGCTTGGTGCCAAATTGGACACTCTTCGAATATTTTTTCTTCCGGAACTTGACTTGGCTTTACCATGCAATTTTGGCTTTGCTTGCTCTCTGCCCCCAGTCTTCCATTTCTTTTATATATATATTTATTGTTGATAGTATTACAGATATCTTCCATTCCACTGCTCTTTACCTCCCTCCTCTCATCCCCAACCTCCCCCCACTCCCAGTCTCCCATTTCTCAGGGGAGCATTTAGGAATTGAATTTTACAACCCACCTCCCACCTCTGTGTCATCAACTCTGACTCCAGATTGGTCTTTGGTTGGCAGCTCCTTTTGCAAACCCATGAGAGGAAAGAAAGGAGAGGCCATGTAGACTAGAGGAAAAATTTGATGTCCTTAAGTCAGGGATGGGGAACCTTTTCCCTGCCAAGGGCCATTTGGATATTTATAACATCATTCTCAGGCCATACACAATGATCAACTTAAAAATTAACCTGCTATATTTGATCAAACATTTATTTAACTCACCTCTAATGCCTTGGCAGGGCCAACCCAAATGATTTTGTGGGCTTTATATGGACCATGGGCCAGACGTTCCCCACCCCTACCTTAGGGCAAGAGAATAGAACGATCAGGACAAGTCTCTGCTTGGCAAAATCGGAGGATGTGTGCATTGGAGTTAATAAGCCCTTTTCAGAACAAAACCTACTTTATTTTCCTGAAGGTATAAAGCTCCAAAATCCAGGGGGAGGAGTCACCTTCCCCTTCCTAGGTCCCTTCTTTGGTGGCCTCAGAGAAAACAGATAGCAGCGATCCCAGGACCACACAGCAGCATACTTGAGGAATGGACAAATACTGCTGCCTCATTTAATACTGAGCTACGACTTGGCAGTTCTTCATATGGAATTGTATGTTTTCTGCAAAATCTGATAGGATTGAATTCTAAGTAAAGACAGGTAGAGCAGGTGACAGTTTCCGACCATATCCAGGCTCTTTAGGTGCTGAGGGTTTCTTTGAGAACAGGAGGGTGCTTTTCAGGGTGTTCCCAGGGCATTGTTCCGCTGGTTTGGAAGTCGTGGAATGTCCAGCAACTCCGTTTACTTACATTTAGTGTGGGAAGTGCATGCGACAAGAGCAGTGAATGCCTGAGTCAAACCTGGCCGGGCAGGACTTGTGTCCTCCTTGCTGCTGTGGGTCCCCTGCAGCCTTTCTCTGATTGCTCTGTGGCTACTGATTGCTTTTTCTGGGGACCTGGCTAATGATTGCAGTGAAATGTGACTTGGGAGAGCTTCCTGTTCCATCAGGACCAGACTTAATGGTGATCAATCTTGACCTCACTGTGACCCAGGCAGCACAGGTATAGAAGAGAAGGGATGAGAGTGTGTGTGTGTGCGTGTGTGTGTGTGGTGGTGGTGGTGGTAGTGATATAAGGCAAGGCAGGGAAACAAAATAATTCGATCTGTTTAATTTTGGCTAGCACATACTACTAAGGGAAGATGGGGCCAGAAATAATGGGTTTTCCATGAAATAAATCCACTTGTGCCCCCAAAGAATCCAAAGGCTCCAGAGACGCTCTGTTGACAAGAGCTACAGTCAAGCTGAGGCTGTTCTTCACGATGACTTCAGGCAGCCAGGTCCAGGGGCCAGCTGTATCCTTGCAGCACCCATGCCCCTGCCAGCTCCATCCTCTTCCCGTCTAACATTTCAGCAGCAGCTCCGTTATGAGGCTTCTATTCGACGCTATTTTTACCCCTCTGTCAAATCTCTTCCTGAACCCCCTCCTTTGAAAGGGACCCTTATAAATCCCAACACAATGGCAGTAATGCACGAAACTGCAAGGGACTGGGTGGCACATGGTCCTACAGCTGTTACTATTTTGGGATCAGAAAGCGAGTGACATTTGTTTTAAAGGCAGCCACAGTGCCATATATCTCAACGCCTCAGTCTTACATATGTTTTCATTGTCGATCTTAACAACACTGTCCATGTATTTTCCCTTCATAAATACATAGGTGCATTTTTAAAAATTAAGTCTTTTTAAAGCAAGCTCCATGACTCTTGGAACATAAGCCAACTCAAATGCTACATTTATTTATTCACAGGATCCCAGTCCTCAAGAGCTTACAGCCCCTTTATAGTGGCAATGATGAGGGAAAGCGGGAGATAGACTGCAGATAAAGCATGGAGCAGTGACATGCAGTGTGACATTGAAGAAGAGCCAAGGACCTGAGTCAAGAGCCCAGTGCAGGGGTCCTAACTCAAATTCATTGAATCAAATAACACCTTAGGGAGGAAGTAGTAGCAAAGCTTAAATGGGAAGAATGTGTGAAGAGCCAGATACAAAGGGAAGAGAGCAGTAGAGCCCACACTCTAGAGTGTGCGCAAGCCCAGAGGCCAAAGATAGTGCAATGAAAGAAATCTATGATCTTTGCTTGGAATCCAGGGAGACCACGATAAGGCATGAAGCTGTAGAGCTGACCGGGCTCCCATCTTGAAGATTGTTGATAGCAGCTTTTAGTCTCCCTCATAGTCCACTCCAGCTCTGAATCTGGAAGCTGGAGTCCCTTGATCTCTCTTCCTGGACCTTTGGAACTTTGGGGCCTCTCTATAAAGTCTAGACCAGGGGTGGGCAAACTTTTTGACTCGAGGGCCACAGTGGGTTCTTAAACCGGACCGGAGGGCTGGAACAAAAGCATGGATGGAGTGTTTGTGTGAACTAATATAAATTCAAAGTAAACATCATTACATAAAAGGGACGGTCTTTTTTTTTTTTTTTTTTTTTTTTTTAGTTTTATTCATTTCTAACAGGCCGGATCCAGCCTGCGGGCCGTAGTTTGCCCACGGCTCGTCTAAGACTATAAAGTTCCCATTTCTTTAGATACCTCTAACTCACTAATTCCAACTCTCATCCATCCTCATTCTCCCACACCTCTTTTTTTTTATTTTTATCTTTATTGTCGGAAGTATTACAGATGTCCCCCTTTTCCTCCCATCGACCCCCTTCCTCTTGATATTGTCATTCCACCTCTTCATTTCCTAACACTTCATACTCTTTTCCTAACACCATTCCTCTGCCCACAGCACTTCGTCTTCCTGGAATTGCCTCCTTGCACTCACTTTCTACTAGTGCGTGCCAGCCCAATATTTAGGATCCAACTCAATGACAACTCCACCTTTATTTCCTCAGCCAGAATGAGCCACGCCTTCATCAGCACTTCCACACACTGTCCTCTCTCTTCTCTAGACCTTTGTTTGTAAGACTCTATCGCAAGCCCTCAGTGTCTTCACACAGTACTTATATAAGTCCAATGCTCTGCACTATTTTTAATATCAGGAAATGACAATTAGTTGAGTATAGAACAAGTCTTAATTATAATTTGTGATTACTTTCTATATAGTCATGCTGACTTGTTTGTATGGTCTCCATTCCCAAATAGACTAAGCTCTTTCACAAAAGGAAATGCAATTTTCTTGTTTATTTCTATATTCCCAGTGTTTAATTCAAGAGCATGGGACATATTAACTGCACTCATGACTATTTGTTGAAAAAAGAAATGAGAAAACCAATATAAGCAAGCACTGGACTCCCCACCCCTAAAGCACACAGAAAAAAACACACACAAAAAAAATCCTTAATCCTTTTTCATTTCCCGCTAAGAATTCCTTGGTCAAGACTGAAGACAGCAGTTGAATGTCCAAAATGCCTTTTTGGGATGTCCAAGAAAAACTGAAACTTTTTTTGTGGTGAATTATTCAGCCTGGTGGAATTCAATAAGACACAGAGAGTCGCTGGGGTTTTATTCTTGACTTTACCACTGACCTTTGAAAGGCACTCAACATACCAATTAGAAACTGCACATTTGCACGACTCAGTAAATTGATAGATAACCAAAAAATACCCCTTTTCTCCAATTTGCTGTCAA
>NW_006295183.1:2504272-2509604 GCF_000327345.1 Myotis davidii | reverse complement strand
TTTCAATAGAAAAACAATGAAAGTCCATTTTTCATCATCAGCCTTCTTTATGTTTTTTAACCCTGTGGCATATGCAAAATTTACTGCCCCCGAAAAAAAGGAAATGGCTTCCGGGTGAGCCAGCAGGCTTCTGCAACCCCATGATGTCTGTGCCCATGTGCACTCCTATGTTTGCCAAACTTGTGGCAGGGAGAATAATGGTGTATTCCACAGACTCTGCATCTGTTTCTAGTCTGGCCAAGGTCCAGGGAGTGCTAACATGAAGTTTGTACAATTAAAATTCCCGAAATCGTCAGTGGAGTAGACTCCTTTATGAAGGCAATGGCCTAAAGGGTCCATCTGGTCGACCCTGTTATTCCTCAAGATGGAGAAGACCTTCAGGAGTTCAATGAACTTTCTCCTAGTTATGGGAATAGAAAATGAACTCATGGATTTTATTTGGTTCAGCAACTGTTCTAGGTGCCTTTAAAAAATTACTTATCCAAGAATAGTGTATTTACATTACACCTGCTGGAAACTTCCTTTTATCAAGGTCTATTTATAAACAGAAAATTTTGAAGATTGATGGTACTAGTAACATTAATATTTTCATAGTGCATTATATAAATCTCAAAGCTGTTACACCTTACTCAGTTCCAATTGCATTGTGCAAATTGGCCTAATAATGCAAAGCCATTCATTTTTATTAGTGCAGTGGTCCTGTCTGCTGATGGCTGACATTCTAACTTTGGATAAACTGCTGATTTTGCAATTCAGAGCTCTCCACTAAATAGAAATTTGATTTCTGAATCTCATGGATAATAACTCCTCTTTGAAGATGTTCTAAAATTATAGGCATGTCCTTTAAGAGCACTCAAAATGGCTACTTCCTGTTTATAAACTGTCTTGTCTCGTTTGTAAAATGTGCACAATAATGCATTTTAGAGGGCCATTCATTCATTTCTTTATTCTTTTGATGGACAGTTGCTGATTGACAACTATTTACCTGATCTGTATACTAGGTGTTAGGAGGTTGCAATAACATGAACAGCCAGTGGCTGGTGCATAATATAAATTCAGAAAGTGGCAAAGCCTTTTCCTCTTTCTACAAGAGTCTAGATGAAATGGATAATAGTCAGAGCTTTTCATTATAGTCAACATGTTGGCCAAGGAATTATCATCTTTCATGGGAAAGACTTAGATTTTGAGAGTGAGACATGCCCCTTGATACCCTCAAACCCTGTCCCTAATCCATGCTGGGGTTTCTCCACTGCACAGCTTGTGTTTCTATCCCATCAGAAAAAAAGCCCAGAACTGACCTACCCTACCTACAAGGCAGACCTTTCCGTCAATAGAGAGTTTGAGCCATTAGATCTTAAAATATACCTGGAATGATGGTTCTCCCATTCTCAGGTTTCTCTCAGAAGCAGAAAAAACAAGCCACCACCATTTCCTATATTCTAAGACGGTTCTTTTTACTTCTAAGCTTTCTCTCAAAGTTAATCACTCACTTTTCTTTCACCGCTTGAAGTTGTAGATGTAAGTTTTAGCTGCTTCTCCCTGTTGTTCACTTACCTCTGAGTGTCAGCCACAGAGCCTCTTAAAGTAAAAGATTGATATCGATTTGGCTCAGAGAGGTTGAGAAATAGTATCAACCGAATTTCTCATGGACATAGGGCTCACAGACCACTATGCATTCAACTACTTGGTCGCAACTACGAGGTTCCTGTTTTACAGCCGAGGAAACTGTGATTCAGAAAAGTACTGATTGTCACACAGATCCTAAATGGCAAAGTCAGCACTCAAAGTCAACACTCAATAGCTCACTCCCCAAAATTCATTTGATTTTTTCCCCCGTGCTCTGCAAATCCCGGTAGTGGAGCGTTTCTAAAAGTCATTCGCCTCTGCATTATTTACAGAAGAGCTTTCTCTGGCTAACACTGGACCTAAAGAGCGAATACAGAGGAAGGGCTTGTATTGGAGCAGCTATATTACCCCCTGAATGAAACTGTAATGTATAAGACAAGCAAGCAGACAACAGAGAATTATGTAGAATCCAGAGGGCTTTAGATGACATATGAAGGCATTAATAGAAAAGTGGCTATTCACGGGTTTATGATTGATTACGTATTTAAAATAAACACAGTTGCCTTTCTTTACTTTGGCTTGGAGAGGGGCTGAACTTTAACACCCATAATGGCCCACTGTTGTCTGCATGGCAGATGGCTGATGCATAAATCCCAGATAGTGGCAGACTGAGAGGCCAATGTATGGATCGATCTACAGGCATTGTGTACCCTGCATTTTTGCAAGAGGAACAAATCATCAGTGTCTATGTCCCCAGGTCTTCGCCCCCGCTTTGCGAGGAAGCAGTGAGGACCTGCCTCCCCTTTTGCTTAAAAACCAGAAATGACTACTAGTAAGAGCAATTAAAAGTTAATTGTGGCAGTTTCTCATGTGGAACATCTTTCCAGAGTAAGGAAGGAGCATTTTCATGAACTCTGAGGTTCCAAGAGGGTCCTCTGGGGTTATCAAGTGCAATCCCCGATGGGATACTTTAAGCATCTTTACAAGAACTCAAAGGCACCATAATGCCTGGTGGGTTGTGTCAGGGGAGGCAAACTCATTGTTTTCCAAAGTAGCTCACTCTTGCATAGATAACCACACATTTCTTCAATATAGCAACTTTGCAGAACATCAAATATTTGTATAAAAGAGGTCCCCTGTAATATGTATATTCACTGGGGTATAGAAAATGGGAAAACTATCTAAAGATAAGGGCTCTTCATTGGAAATCCATACCCATGCCAGTGGCAGATGTAGGGGAAAAGAAGGAACTCACAGGGCTGTAATTGGCTCTGCAGATATCTGGTCTACCATGCAGATGTGCACATGAGAATACCAAAGGCCATGGCAGGCACACTGTTGTATATCAAACTGTTTCGAACCATTTCTGTTCTACTGAACCAACAATAGTCTGACTTAAGGTCACGACTACTCACTCCATTGCCCTCCTCATCAGACACATATTTAGGCCGCATAAGGCAGTGGTTAAAAATGAGTGTAAATTCCTCTCTGGTTACACACACATATGCTGACCTCTAACTGAAAGATTGGACATTTGTTCAATTATTTTCAGAAACACAGGCACCTTCACTATGCCATCTCTTTTTATCCTTCTGTAAACAAAAATGATTGATAAAAAACACATTATGCAGGAGTGAACCATATTTTATGATGATAGCTATGAGTTTTTTATTTTTTTATCTTTATTGTTGAAAGTATTACAAATGTCCCCTCCCCCCTCCACTTACCCCTTCCACCTTACTCCCATCCCCTCCTCAGGCCTTCCGTGATATTGTTTGTCCATAGGCTATGCATAAATGCATATAAGTTCTTTGATTAATTTATTCCTGCACCACCTTCCCTCTGAAATACATAAATTACCATTTTCTTTTGCCTATCACAACAGTAATAATAAAATCATTAGCACTGATCTATTAGTATGTTCTGGGCATTATGCTTAGACTGTTTCTCAATTATATTTAAAATGTTAATAACAATAATATTTAGTAAATACTAGTATTAGACCCATTTTATGGAAGAGGAAACTGAGGTTTTGAGAAATTAAGTAACTTCACTAATGTCACAGATCTGGAGAGTGCTGAGCTAGGATTTTAACACAGATAGTTGGATGTCAAAACCTATATTTGTGCCGAAGCCGGTTTGGCTGAGTGGATAGAGCGTCGGCCTATGGACTGAAGGGTCCCGGGTTCGATTCCGGTCAAGGGCATGTACCTGGGTTGCGGGCATATCTCCCAGTGGGAGATGTGCAGGAGGCAGCTGATCGATGTTTCTCTCTCATCGATGTTTCTGACTCTCTATCTCTCTCCCTTCCTCTCTGTAGAAAATCAATGAAATATATTTAAAAAAAAAAAACCAAAAACCTATATTTGTACTTGTGGCCTCATTCTTTAAGAAGGCAAGTGTGAAGAATGTGATATGCAGCAATGGGACATCACTCAGACTGTGGAAAAGGGAATACAAGAATCTGCCTTAAACACTTGGGAGGACTAGGTGAAGGGAAAAATCAGTAAATGCTTTAAAATTTGAGGACATTAAAACATCTCATTGTATGTGGCTCGTGGCCACAGTTATGTAAAAACATATATCCATATGGACAACCATTGGAAAGATAAAATGATTGGTTTCTGGGAAGACTTGGTATTTACTTATTTTGACAACTATGCTTCAATTGATTACTATTTTATCAATATAATTTTTTCAAAGTCAATGGTAATAAAGTGGTCTTTTTCATGTGGGCCTTTGGTCCTATCCTCTATGGAACTTCACATATTGGATGAGAATTATGATGAAACTCCCCACAAAATCCCTTGTTCTTGCCCCCAGCACCTCCTCCTGCCAACAGGGAGTACCTGTCTGTCTTATTGGGTTGTGTTTCATTCAGCACATATTATTAGGCACCTACTACATGTCTGAGCGGGGACTTGCTCGGCTCTTAGGATATTTATTGAAGTATAACCCCTCCCTCTTGTCCCCCCCCCACACACACACACACAAATGTAGAGAGACACTAATAGAGGACTGCAGGGATGGGAGGAGGGATGCATTATCTAAGTTAGGGGCTTTACAAAGGAGGGCTTTTCTAAGTAGAACCTTTAAGGATGATCAAGAGCGTGCTAGACAGGGAAGCAGATGATGGTGTGTAGGGGGAACTGTTTGTGCAAAGGCATGGAGTTGCAAAACCAATACAAACAGATAAGGTGTGGCTGGGGGTTGCTGGTGGGGTAGCTAGGAATGAAGATAGATGGGTACCCAGGCCATTTCTCAGAGGGCTTTATGAGCCACGCTTAGGACCTGGCTGCATTTTGAGCAGACAAGTGCCAGGACAGAGCATAGACCTTTCTGTTCACAGAGTTCTAATGGTCCCCATTCCTCCAGCTGCTGTTCATGGGTGTGAAGGAGAACTGAGACTGGAGAGCCGCTGTGGAAGGAGGCCGTCTGGCTGGCCTGCTGGAGGCACAGTTTGGAGCACCTTGGGAGCACCTCCTCCTGAGACGCTCTGTGTCTGTGTCAGTAAACACTTCACACGCAGATCAGTTAGCACACGCTGTCTAGAGCCCTGGGGACAGAGTAAAACACACACAGCCCCACTTTCAGGAAATCTCTTTTCCAGGAATGGTTATTGCGTGTGTGTGTCTGTGTGTGTGTTTTATATATACATATTTTTACTGATTTCAGAGGGGAAGGGAGAGGGAGAGAGAGATAGAAACATCAATAATGAGAGAGAATCATTGATCAGCTGCCTTCTGCACCAAACCCCCCCCCACCC
>NW_006295183.1:2502151-2504241 GCF_000327345.1 Myotis davidii | reverse complement strand
CAAGCCTGCAACCCAGACATGTCCCCTTGACTGGAATCGAACCCGGGAACCTTCAGTCCATAGGCTGACGCTCTATCCACTGAGCCAAACCAGCCAGGGCAATTATTGTTTTGTTTTTAAGAAGAGAATAAGGAGCAAGGACTGTGTACACAGGATCAGTTGAATGGCATCCCAATGTCCTGCTATACTCCTCTTTCGTGTCTTAATAAGCTAAACGGTGAACACAACTCAATGTTATTAAAAAAGAAACAGCTATGACCATTTCTTCCCAGTCATCCTATAAATGTTCTTCCCTCTGTTATTTCCAAAGTATTAAAAGCTAATTGTTTTATTTTTCAATTAAGACCGCATATGCGAGAGTCTGTGTCCATATGTCTTCCCAGCACCATTGTGTCTCCGCGGTGCCCTGGCTCTCCCTTGGGTGGCTGGTTTCCCTTTCATGGTACATGATGGTAATTCAAATCCAGTTCTGGTGAGCAGTTGGCAGATTCTGAGCTAAAACACCCAAGGATTGTGCTGCCTGGGTGATTGTCAGTGAAGAAATAGGGATAATTGAAAGCAACGGAGAGCAAGGATGACATTTCTGGAGCCGAGTTCGACTAAAGGAGATAAAATGGCTTTGATTTAGGGGGAGAGAAAACGACACCATCATGAACTCCAGGATCTTCTAGGTGAATTTTGCCATTTTATCAAGGGAACAGGCAAAACCCATAAGGTAACTCAAAGTGCTGACTGCCTTGCTTCTGTGTTATGCAAGGTAGTAACCCCCGGGATCAGGGAGACAAATTGGAATAAGTTTTCAGAGAAAATGATTGGGCTTCTCTCATTTAAAACCACCCCCTCCCCCCAATCCTGCCCCAGCAAAAATGCAAATGCAAACTGCCTGGCAGCTCTTTCTAATCCATCTGCCTCTGGAGGTAGCAAATTCTCCTTGGCCTTCTCTGAACTGAGCCCTGCTCCGCGAGAGCACGATAGATCCTCCGCCTTTGGCCGCCTCCGTTTGTGACACTTCTGGGAATTAGAATCTGCAAATTGGCCACGAGGAGAGTGTGGAGCGCCCAGTACAAGCCCACCAATCTTAAGTTGAATTGTTTCTCCCTGAAAAGGCAGCTTATTAAGAGTCATACTATTTCATTCAATTGCAGCTCATCAGAAATTATTCAATGAAGGGTGTTCTCTTCACAAATGAACTGTGATGAGAGACAATGATGTTAGAGTTTGTGAATTCCAGGGCACCTCTCCCAAATTAACATCATTGCATTATATTATATTTACCTGTTTGAAGTCAATCTGGCTTATTCATCTCCCTTTACCCCTTGTCAGATTAAGGGACTGGCATATGAAAGCTACTCAATCAGTACTTCGTTCATTCATTCATTCATTCATTCATCCATTCAGCAAGTCAACAGAGGGCCTATTCTGATCCAGGCACCATGCAAGTCCTTGGGCTCTGACAACAAGCAAATAGGCGTGGCTTTTGGACTCACAGGGCTTGTAGTACGCAGAGGAGACTTGAATGAGCAGATAGTTGTGGGAGCTCCAAAAAGGGAACCCACAGGCACCATGAGAGTGACTATTGAGAGGGGTACCGCATTCAGTTTGGGGTCAGGAAAAGCATTTCTGAAAGCAGACCTTCCAGTTGATCCTGGAGGAGTGAGAGGGACCCATGCATGCACACAGTGAGAGGGGAGCACTCAGGCACCAAGGAGGTGCTGCTGGGCCAGAATGTGGCACACTTGGCACACTTGGTGCATTAGTTGGCTAGGGCTGCTGTAACCAAGTGCCACAGACCAAGTGGCTTAAAGGACAGAAATGTATTGTCTCACAGCTCTGGAGGCCGGAAGTCTAGATTAAGGTGTCAGCAGAGTTGGTTTCTTCTGACGTCTCTCTCCTTGGTTTGTGGGCGGCCATCTTCTCCCCGTGTCCTCAGTGATCTTCCCTCTGCGTTCATCTGTGTCCAAATTTCCTCTTCTTATAAGGATGCCAGTCATATTGGAGTAGGGCCCACTGAAATAAATGACCTCATTTTAGCTTAATCATCTCCTTAATGGCCCGTCTCCAAATACAGTCCCATTCTAGATTATGGGGGA
>NW_006295183.1:2500723-2501435 GCF_000327345.1 Myotis davidii | reverse complement strand
ACACCCTCTTCCATCCCACTGCCTATCTATTCTGTTAGTTTTGATGTAAAGAAGGAAAATTAGGTTGGGCTTCCCATATTCACATGGCTTTACCCCTCAATTCCTGTGGCAGCTATTCATGGGTGTGTACCTCCTTGCTCAGTAACTCCATTTCCTTTAGTTGATTATTTCAATGTCTTTACCAGCCTGGACATTTATCTTCTTGAAGGCCCAAGTTGTACGTGAAGAAAGGGAAAGGGGGCCACGGAGAGCACCTGAACTGGAATGTTCCCCAAATCCAAGACTTACGCAAATAAGTGTTCTCTTCTTCCCTTCCATCAGTGGTGAGGGGACAGGTGTTCAGTGGCTCTACAACACCTTAAAGTTCAAGTTCAAACTTCAAATTCTTACTCTGCCCTTTATGATATATCCATCCCCTGCTTCCCTAGCTAGCCCTACCTCCCATCCCCATCTCCACACTGCACTTTCTAAATTCTGTATTAATCCCCAACCTCATCATATTCTTCCACTTTATCTGACTTGCTCTGCTAAGACTGACCTTCCCCACTTCTGTGGGGGGCCAACACCTATTTGTCAAGGTTTAGAGTCTCATTCTTCATGGGGCTGGTCCCGACTGCCCAAGTCAGGCTAACACACCACCCACCCTTCCTCATGAGGCTTTTTCCTGGCCTTGAAGGATAAAACATATTACAGTGGACTGGGCATTTCTGGG
>NW_006295183.1:2470547-2495447 GCF_000327345.1 Myotis davidii | reverse complement strand
CTTCTGTGAGGGGCCAACACCTATTTGTCAAGGTTTAGAGTCTCATTCTTCATGGGGCTGGTCCCGACTGCCCAAGTCAGGCTAACACACCACCCACCCTTCCTCATGAGGCTTTTTCCTGGCCTTGAAGGATAAACATATTACAGTGGACTGGGCATGTCTGGTGACTCGAGTATGCCTCCCATTAAACCACAGAGCCCAGGTCATCTGCATCCTTGTCTGGGACCATGCCAGGAATGGAAGAGACACTCGGTGCATGTTTGTTGAGCTAGACTTTTTGAGCTGGACTGTGGCCCTGAACGTTGGGCTGCCCTGGTACACATGGGGAGGCCATATCACATTTCACATATTTATTTCCTGAGGGCATTGGGCACAGGGAAGATGCAGTTCCGTTCCTCACAAACTCATCCTGAAGCCCAAGAGTCACCAGGAATGGGTAAAAGCCCTCCATCTAAGTAGTTATGATTTACCCTGCAGTTGGAAACCAGGTCAAAGACACCCCAGAAATACCTCATCTCAAGAGACCTGGGAATTTGTCATAGACAAGCACAGCCTAAACTCTCATCACTAACAACCTCTTACTGCCTCAGCCCAACACTGAACATGTATTAAACTGATTTGCTAACTGTCCCACTCAAGTATTAAGGAAGAAAAGTGCACCCACATTCCAACTGGTAATTTAAAAAAGTAATTTTATACATACTTTTATGATCAAACAATGCAATCTAAAACAAATATTTAAGACTTATCTTAAAAGATAGCTACCCTGATAAGGATAATTTAGAAGTCTTTAATGAAGTCACCTCAATTAGCCTTTAACTAAATAGCTCATTAAAAGCTGTTTTGAATATTGCTCGTGGAGAAATCCTTGCTCCACTGTTGTGACAGAACAGGAAGTTAATGAAGTTAAAATTAAGCACCGTTTGGGGGGAACAGTCTGAAAGTCATAAAGCTACAAAGAGGAAATAAAATCTCTGAACTTCGCCTGACACATGGGACTTTTCAACATAAACAAAGGCTCAGGTAAATGGTAAACTTGAGGCCCCGGGTGGGGACCATGTCTTTCTACCCCTTGTTCTCAGCTTGGGGCTTACGACCTTGGATGCAGAGGTCATGGTTGATAAATGCGCAAATAAATGGACAAATGGACAATGAACTAATGAATGAATGAAAGTCAAAGCATTCTAAACTCAAGCAAAAGATAACATTATATAAAAGAAACTTACATTTGTGGAGCACCTACCATATGCCAAATGTTTCAAATGAATTTTTTAAAAATGTATTTCCCCTACGTGCTTGGGGCTAAAATATTATTTCTATTTGACAGGTAAAGAAACAGGAGAACAAAGTGGTTAATAATCATAGGTAGTCAATAATCTGAGCTGAAATTTTAGCTCAGTTAGAGATAAGAGAACCCCAAACATTTAAAAAATTTCAAGGTCCTTTCTCGACTGACCTGAAAAAATATATATATAATGGGAGCAGCCTTCACCTTCTCCTGCTCCCCCATGGCTAACTCCTTCCAAAGTACATGTCCCCAGATCACTGGCTTTTGTTACCATAGCTCCATCATTCCTGGGATGTCATCTGTTAACTGGTTACTCTAGAGAATGGAAACTGGATTTTAACAAGGTGGCATCAAGGGCAGAAGCAGGCTACTAAGGGCCCTTGGGGTCCCTGCACTGCCAGGGGATATTATACCCCTCATATAAGGGAGGAAAGAGACAAGGTTACCATTTCCCTCCTCTTGATCATTCAGGGATGAATCTGGTAGATTTTAAGGCAAGAAAGCACTCAAGGAACCAGTCTGACCTGAAATTCCCAGCACCAATACAGATGCTCCCAGTCCTATACTCAGGTGTGCTGCTGGGATGAGCTACTTGGCCGGTCAGAGGCAGTACGATCTTGGGTCCACAGGCTCAGAAGAAAGGCCAAAGGGAGCAGGAGGAAGAGGGCCCTGTGTCCTCAGCACAGCAAGAAGCAATAGTTGGCCTGACTGGGGCAAGAAAACCAACTCTCAACCCTCACAGCTGGCACTGCCTGCCCAGGCCACTCTGGCCCTGATACAGGCTTAAATAGAACTGGAGCATCTAAGATCCCAGGAAGTGGGGGCTAGAGGCACAAGGATTTCTAGCATCTCCTTAAGGGCTACTATGGGAAGACAGGGAGGCTGTGGCAGGAGGAAGGTGGGGCTGACAAGCAGGGATCTAGTTCCTTCCCTTCCCTTCCCCACCACCACCCATGGTCAGAATAGCTGTGTTTTCCTTTTTATATATCAGGCTGCTGCTAGAATTGTTCTTAAGACAAATGGTTTCCTGACTTAAGAATAAAGTAACACTTGGAAGATGCTGATATGGCCCAACTCCCATCCATACCAACCCCATGGAGTGCCTCTACACTTTCTGTTTGAATACATGTAGAGCTAGACTAGAAATCTCCTGACTTCAAGAGCAGCCTTTTCCATTCTCAAACAGGTATGAGCTTGAGAACAATCGTGCTTGTGTCACACCATGAGACCATGCTTGTAGCTTAGAGCCTATAGCCCTGTTTATATTCTCCGTGGTCTCATGGAAAAATCCATTGTCAACATTCACAGTAATAGCATTTACTAAGTACCAGCTATTGGGCCTGCCAAGCTCTCCCACTCTCCCTCTCCTCACACACACAGAGATTATATCAGGTAAAGATGATCAGTAAGGATTATCAGATCTCTCCACTTCGTAGAGATTAGGGAAGCTCAGTGGGTTAGGATAATGAAGTCACCTGATGGTGTGAACAGAAATGAGATTCAAACGGGTTCTCTGACTCAGTGTCCCATACTGGCTCCTTTAAGGTCTGAATGGCACAGGAAGAAGGCAGATGGTTTCTCCGATCCTCAGGGTCCCCTGAAAGCTCAGGGTGGGACATGGGAGCCCTGTGCCTGTGGCCTCTGGACTCTAGCATACACCTAGCCATCTACCCTCTTCTTACCCCAGTGCCAGTCTTGGACCCAGCACATGAAGGGCACTCAGTAGATGTGTGCTGCCAAAATAAATGAATGCAGAGGGCAGGGAATTCCCTGAGACGCCTTCTGTTACTTTTGTGCAAGTGTTTACTGGACCTCAGTTTGTTAATCTATAAAATCTACTTAATCTACTGCCCCTGGATAAGTTTTGAATACATGAAACACCATAGACAGGAATCACCGGATCTGTCCCTGTCCATCTCTCTGGCTTCACCTCCTGCCAAGTTCTTGCTGCCTTTCTGTGCTCCTGCCTCCCCACGTTTTGCCTCATCCTTAAATGGACCATAATCCTCGCCTCCTGGTGAGCTTGGCATGAACTCCTCCCACTGGCAGGCAATTCTGTGTTCTGTTCCTCTTTTACTTGCTACTTCCTATCCACCCACCCCCTTTTCAAGGAAGCTTTTTTATTTCTTTGCAGTTAGAGTAAGTGCCAAATGTGTCCTCTCATGAGACTCTACTCTTCCCTGCTTCACAGTATCACAGTTGTATAGATGTCCTGAAACCTTCAGCCTCCCCTGGGGAACCTCCCAGAAGCACAGGTCATGTCTCCTACGCACCATTGGGACTGCCAGCACCTTTTATTAGTAGATGCTTGATGATAATTTACTAATGAGTAAATCAAGATGAATGCATGGCTGTTTAATATGTGTATATGGACAGTTCCAGGGTGGGAAACGAATATTTAAATGCTCACATCTGAGTGAACATCTCACTCTTCTGCCCTATCCAGGCAACCCTGGGTGGGTCCTTGAATTCCTTTCTCCACCTGCCAACATGGGCCCATGTGCAGGCCTGGCTGGTCTGTGGTAGCATTCATGGGACAGCTAAGGGACTTCCTGGCAAGGCTGAGTTAGAGCCACAAGTTCCGATTACAGACCATGAGGGGTATACTGGATGCAGCATCATTAAAATGATGGGAATTGGTTCTCAATAAATTTGAGATTTCTTCAAAGGTCCACCTGCGCGCATGAGAAAACTCAGGCTGGGCTTGCATCTCCCTCCATGTTTGACTAGCACATTCCTATTCTCATGCAGCTCCCAGTGCAGTAGTACCGTGTGGGCAATACTAGGCACTCCCCAGCCGAGGTCAGTGGATTTCATCACGCATCCATCAACCATTCACTCTCCATCCAGGCCTAGTTTCCTGCTCCATTGCCTCCTTTAATTTTTCAGTTAGACCCTAGCATGCAGGATCCATCCATCCATCCATCCATCCATCCATCCATCCATCCAAGCATTTGTATTTCTAAGCATCTGATCTTTGCCTAAGCCTGCTGTCTTGCCCCCAGGAAGGCTGAGCTTCAGATGCCCACAGCATTAATCTGCTCCTTACTATGACCTTCATTGGCTTTCCTCAACTCCTTCCCGCCTCACTCCCTACTGCACTCCATGAAATCACTTCCCAGTGAAACAACTTGAACCCAAACCCTTGTCTAAGGGTCTGTTGGGGAAAGACAGAGTAAGACCTCATCACAGAACTCAGCTCGTTTTCATCCAGATCAGCCCAGCCACTGATAATCATGCATTTATTAGAGCCAATCTTTCCTAACTGTCCACCTCCTTCTTTAAACCATTAACTCTGTGAGCACCGGGACCCTGGCGGCATTTAGTGTTCCATCCTGGCACAAAGTGAGTGCTCTGTGAATCTTTCCTAAATGAATAAAAGGATACACTAGGCTGTGTCCTCAGCACTGGAAATAAAATTATTATGACTTAATTCCTGCCCTGAAGGGGCTTACAGTCTGAGAGAAGCAAATGGAAATATTGATAATATACTCTGCTTGGAATGTGCCCTCCGTTGGCATCAAATGTTAAGAGGTCTTAGGAAAGGGTCCAGAAGCCCGCTAGGGGGTGGTCAGTGAGGCTGCCCAGGGAAGTGATCCTGAAGACTGGTCACACAGGGTATGTAGCTCAAAGGAAGAAGGGTCCGTACACTGAGTCTGTGGGGTAATTGAGAGTTAATACAATGCAATAGTTGGGCAAGTTCTTATACCCCATGACTCTGCAGCTCAGAATCAGACTAATTACATGACAGTAAATAATAATAATAGAAATTGAACAGCAAAGGCATCAGTAACAGCGGGCACATCCAGTGTGAGTTGTCAGAAGTGGCTGTTCTAAAAGTGAGGCTGATCTAAAAATACTCTCTTAACAGTGCTCCGTTTCCAGAAGCAGCGATTAGGGCAGCAGGGGGGGTTGGCCTGGGAACGTTCCTGTCTGTCAAAACTTCCTCCATCCCCAGGGGCTGGGAGTCTTGTTCAGGGAGCAGGTGCCTCCCCAGCAGAGCTGCTGAGTTCTGAACTCCGCTTCTGTCCTTCATGATCCATACCTGCAATTGTCAACAAGCTCCATTGTCATTGATAAGTGTGCTTAATGCAGGGAGGGATTTGCCAAAAGGTCTCAGTGTCATCACTGAGTGGGATCCATGTCTATCTTTCGTATTATGATGAGGCTGAATGCTGTAACCAACAACCCCAGGGCCTCAGTGGTTGATTATACTACATGTGTACTTGTTGCTCACAAAAAAAGTAGAATTGGGCATTTGATGGGTGGTCCTGTGGCCTGAGATGCTGAGACACAGACCTCTTCGGGGTCTCAGAGTCCTGCCCGCATGCTGTGCACCCTGCCAGCCGCTGGGCCAGAGCCCCTCAGGTTGCACAGAGGTCAGACGGGGGAGGTTTGCCTGTCTGTTCACATACCATTGGCCATAACTCAGCTCTGAGTTCCACTGAAATGCCAGGGAGCCTGAGAAACGGGGCCCCGCTGTGTTCCCAGGCAGGATGTTGTGAAGACCTCACGTTCTCCCCCATCCATTTTCAGGGCATGTTTTGAAAGGATGGGGCTCTGAGAAGATAACCAAAGATGCTGTTCCCTTTGAGACTAATGGAGTGCAGTCCGCCCTTATCTTTCTTGATGAGATCATCTCTTCTGTTCAACAGACAGGGAGGAACTGGGTCTGTTGGACCTAGTGTCCTGGAAATTGAGGGACAAGTGTATTGCCGGTTAGGACTTGCTGGAGAATAGTAACAAATCACCTTTTTTGTTTTAGGAGATATAAGGTCCAAAAATTAGAGATATTTAAGGAATTGACTTGTTCCTGGGCAAAGAAGTGACTTTAGTTCTCAGGAGAAGTTCAGAGAAACAGAGAGAGTGTGTGTGTGTGTGTCCAAAAACCCTGGCAGAGATGATGTCAAGATCTACCAAGTGAGAATGAGAATGTCCCCCCCAATATCAGTGTCCTAGAAAAGCTCTAGATTAGAATCATAGGAGCTAAAATTATTTTCTCCTCGTTAACAATAGAGTTTAGACTCTAAGCTCAGCAAACACATTAGGTAGTTATTATAATCATCTCCATTTTAAAGATGAGTAAACCAAGTCTGAGAGGCATTAAGAACCCCCTCACCCCCAAGTTTATACTACTAAGTGGTGGAGGTAGGACTGAAACCCCCAAAATCCAGTGTGAGAGCCCACATTCAACAGTATGCTTTCCCAAGCCTCTTGGAGGGATTTGCCAAGTGCAGGAAAAATACTGCTTTCTAAAATGCATGTAACTCACACATAATCATTATATGCAACAGCCTCAAAATTCAAAAAAAGTGGAATAATCAAAAATCCATAGCACTGCTATTCAACTACAACCATGGTCAAAATTTTAGAAAGATGAAAACCAATAATATTTATTACCTACCCTACCTCATGTCCCACCTTCGGAGGTCTTCCTTACTAAATGACTAACTCTGTCCAGTCCTCCTCCCGTATGCTTTTGAATCATCCTTAAGGTCTTCTCTTCTAACCTTGGACGTGGAGAATCCAAATAGACCTCAGGGTCAATCCAGTCTGTGCTTTCACTGGTAAGTCTGTTTTCCAACACAAAATAGCAATTGGACCACTACAGACTCGGGGATGCTGATGATCCTAGTAGCTCCATCTCAGAAAAGGTGGTGTGGCCAGGGACGTGTCCTAGTGATGTTGCAATTCTCCAGAAGGGACCAAACTCCAGGCAACTGGAAGCTCTCAGTGCACCGTTTCGAATGTGTGCATTGTCTCCAACTATTGTGACATCTCGCCTTTCCATCTGATTATGAAATAATAGGAAGCCTTGAAGAGAATTCAACCAGAGTTCAGTAAGCATGCCATTCATTCCCCCAATATTAATTGGCGTGTCCTCTGCACAAAGCACCATGCAGGTCTGAGGGAAAAGGTTGTAGATTTTGCTATTTGGAGCCTGGGAAAAGAGAGATGGGAGCTGAGTCCTTGCTCACCAACATTACGTTTGTTCCTAAGTGTGAGAGTCCAAAGAGATACCTCGGTATTACCTTTGCACTGAGGAGGAAACTGAGGCCGTAAAGCATTTAGTGAAGTTCTAAGGGTGAGGCACAGGTAGAACATTAACCAACCCCAAACTGGCACCTATGTTTGTGATGGATAATATGAACAAGGGCATTGTAAGGAGTTACTCGTGGTCATGAAGATACGCATTACCTAAAATACCGCAAGACCCGTTCTGCCCAATATGGCTTTCCTGACCACCAGCTGGGAGGGTCATGATGTCAGTCACGTGTCAGGCAGGGTGTTCTTCTACTTATAAGTCCCCAAAAAGCTCACGTTTTTTCTGCCTCTGAGACTCTGCCTTTTTAAAAGATATTTTTATTGATTTCAGAGAGAAGAAGAGAGGGAGAGAGAAATGGAAACATCAATGATGAGAGAGAATCATTGATCGGCTGCCTCCTGCAACTCAGGCATGTGCCCTTGACAGGAACCGAACCTGGGTCCTTTCAGTCTGCAAGCCGACGCTCTACCCACTGAGTCAAATTGGCTAGGGGTTGGAGACTGTGCTTTAAGTGCCTACCATAGTGCTTGCTCTTGACAAGGGCTAGGCACGCATCCTAAACTCTCTCTCTTGTCACATCTGATACGATGATCACGTGACTGCCAAATTACCTACTTTTCAAATGTGACCCCCCCCCCAAGAAAAAAAAAAAAACTGGACACTGTTTATTTTGGTCCCTGAGGCATTTACATAAGTTATTGAGGAAAAAGTACCAATTTACTTAGCAAAATAGAATTTAAACCTTGGCACAAATCTGCTGTAACTACAACATGTTTAAAAAGGCACCTTTGTCCTTTGTCCCGTTACTAACAATGACTGCCCTTACGTCTCGGGCTGACGTTTTTAACAAGAAATTGCTTTGAATCGAGTAAGAGTAGGCAATGTGGCCCAGGAGGTAAGCATTCAAAGAAGCTTTTCTTCTTGGCCATATAGCATGTGGATAAATTACCTTCAGCAGGCGGACTTTTATTATTAATCATGTGTGCCAATAAATGTCTCATTAAATCTAACTTTCACTTCTAGAGAATGCAATTGTCATTATATAAATATTATTTAATTACCTAATGGCTCAACTATTAAGAAATCTGTATTTAACAGATATTCAAACCATATTCATAAAATGCTCTATCCTAGGGACTCTGTGAGAATCCCATAATCTTTTGATTAAAGGCCGTAGTACTTTGCTGATGGTGTTTGAATAAGCCATGTTGTATTATAATAAGGTGTGCTGATATTTAAAAAAAAATGTTAACCATTTTTCAAGGGCAGAGTCACATCGTATGCCCCCCACCTTTCATCTCCATATTATGAATTATATATCATTCTTCCACTTCTATATCCTTAATCCCTTTTTCTCTCCCTTTATGCAATTATACAGTGGCCCATCCATATAGCTCATGAGGTTGCTTAATTTTTTATGAATGTCTGTAAATAGGGAGGAAATGATTACAAAATTTATAACCAGTTGGACCATATTAATTTTTTTTTCTGTTGGGGGATATAGTCATCGCAGTGCACTGTTGGAATTTAGGAGGAAATTATTTCAGAGTCGCATGGGGAGTGATGGATGTTGAAATCTAGAAAGTTTCTTGAGCCTACTATGTTTCTTGAGCCAACTTCCACTTAAGTTGAGGGCTTGGGAGGCCTAACTTGAGTGGGGAGGATTTCTGGAGGAAGCGCAACTTGGAGGGAACAGCATTGAAAGAGATGGACATGCAAGATGGGGGAGCCTGCTGAGAAAGTTAGCAAGGGGGGTGGAGGCAAGAGACGATGACCTTCCATTTTTAAAAAATCCTAACAGGGGCAGCAATTGCAGAGGATCTTGAGTTCAGAACGACTTAGCTACTCTGCCCCGGCCTCTGGTGCTCAGAAGGGAGCCTCTGAGACCTCACCCAGGAGATAGTCACGGCTTCTCTGTGGATCCTATTACTGATCACACTTATGTGATCCTCGATGTTGATCCTCCAACCCAACCCAGCGTCTCCCCACCATCAGCAGCTGTGTAGGTTTAACTAAATTATAAGACGTCTCCACACCAACGTGCTTTGTGAGGCGCTTGTGAAAAGGCCCTTTATGCATCTCTGTAATAATGAATTATGAACAAGGAAAAAAGGGCTCGGCACCGCCTCCCGCTCCTCCAGGGCAGAGCTGCGCCTGATTCATGTATTCCACTTCATCTGGCCTCGTTTTCCTTCCAAGACAAGAGAACATCATAACCTTGAGATCTCAGGTAGAAATAAAAGATTGATGCAAAGTTTCCCGTGTAAAATTTGGGGTCTTTTCATCCTGACGTGAAGGCAATTGAGTAATATAAAGGCACACAACACACTGGAGGGAAACTTATTTTTTTTTCAAACATGAAGAACCTTCACCCTGAGAGAAACCCCTTTATGTGCAAATAAATAAATGAATGCGTGCCTTCATGAGAAATAGATGTCTCTGGCAGTTTCAAATCTTGAAGCTAAAAAGTCCAACTGCCTCATTTTAGAAGTGTGGAAACAGCCCTGGCCGGGTTGCTCAGTGGGTTGGAGTGTCCTCCTGTACACCAAAATGTTGCAGGTTCGATGGGCTGTGGGAATCAGGCCGAAGCTGGCAGTCCGACATCCCCAGAGGAGTCCCGGAGTGCAAGAGAGCACTCTGCGAAGTTCCTGTGGCTCGGCAGCTCCTGCGTTGAGCATCTGTCCCCTGGTGGTCAGTGCCCATCATAGCTACCGATCAGCATGTCCGCCCCCTGGTGGTCATTGCACGTCATAGCTACTGGTTGGACAGTTGCATAGGCTTTTATATAGAGAGATTATTAACACTTTAAAGGACAAATCCACAAACAAGCAAAACCCTAACAATCTCAAAGTGCATGGAGAAGATTATGGATATGGAAGGTGGCAGCTGTATTCCATTATCCCAGGATAAACCACTCTCATCAGCAACAGTGTTAATATTAGCAGTGCTGTAATATTAACAATAGTATCATTATGATCATCATCTGCCATTTTATTAAGTGTCAAGCACTCTGCTAAACAAGTCCAATGGATTCGATTATAATTTATAAATCTTCCCAGCAGCCTTTGAGATGGGTGGTTTTATCCTCCTTTTATAAATAAAGACAAGGAGGCTTAGTGGGCATGTCCAAAGGCGCAGGACTGTAGAAGACAGAAGCTGAGAGTGAGAGGCTTACTGACATTCGGCGATCTGCGCCCCTGTCCCCAGTCAGTCAGCTTGTCCCGAAAAGGCTGCATTCCATGCAGACAGCAATGTCTGGAGGCAGAAAAGGGGCTTCTCTCGCCCTCTATTAAGAATAAGAAAGCTTTCGGTCATCTGCCATCATAGTCCATTGACCAGGCATGGATCGCAAGCAGGTTATCCCAGTGGAGATATAGTTTAAAAGCTCCTGGATGGTTCTCATATGCAGACTGGATGACACCCATAATAGAGACGAATTTAGGTTCACTTGCTGGGCACACACTCCCCTGCCACGGACCAGCTTGGCTCACATTGGGGAGGCAGAAGGGGTGGGTACTGGTCAGCCAGCCCCGTCCCCACAGTCAGCATGGGGATGGGCTGTGATCTCATCCCAGTTGGGTGGGCATGGGATCCCAGACGGCCACCCTACATTTTTGGGACGGTCCCATTGCAATCCCAGGTTTCCAGGGTTCCGGGTTCTGCGCTAGCAAGGGGGTGATTACAGATCCTAGGGAACCCAGTTGCGTTGGAGGAAAATGTGCTGATGGCAGGGAAGGAGGGCCTTTCCATCAAGGAGGAATCCACTGAGCAGGGAGGAGGCTGGAGCTCCAGCAGGTTCTGCTTCGAAACTGTCCCGAGACATTCATCCAAGGCACGTGTAACAGCTCCGTATGCAGACTCTTTTAGGGCCCAATGTCTAGCCAGCGTTTTCTCGGGTTTCCTTCCCTCTCCTCCTCCCTTCTTCGCTCCCTCCTTCCTCTCTCACCCTCTGCCCTTCATCCTTCCTCTTCTCTGAATAACAGTGAACTGAATCATGCTGACCTGAGTTGGGGTGGGTCCTCCTGCTAGGCACTACATTTCCCCTCTTCTCCGTTAGGGCGACAGCTCACAGATCACATGCTTAATATCTATTATTTTTAATAATATCTATATTTCTGGCCAGGCTCTTAGTTCCACCAAGTGGGCACTACTGCCTTTCTCACTTTCCTCAACGTCTCTACCATGGTGCTTGGGCCACACAAGGCACTTAGTATCCGATTAACAATGGACTGTTGGGCCTTCCATATCATATCCTTTAAAAAAACATACACACCATATTTTTATTGATTTCAGAGAGTAAGGGAGAGATAGAAACACATCAGTGATGAGAGACAATCATCAATCGGCCACCACCTGCATGTCCTACACTGGGGATTGAGCCCACAACCCAGGCATGTGCCCTGACCTGGAATTGAATTGTGACCCCCTGGTTCATAGGTTGACACTCAACCCCTGAGCCATGCCGGTCGGGCTATATCACAGCCTTGATGGGAGAGGCAACCCACCTGGTCTGAGGAAGCTGAGACATGCAGGGCTTCTGTGATTAGATGAACTTGGGGAATATAGGCTTGTTCAAGGTTCAGGGGGCACTTGGCACTGCCTCCTTGGGGAGGACAGTGTTTCTCAAACACGCATCAGAGCACCTGGAAGGTTTGTTAAGACAGAAACGGTGATCCCCTACTCACTTGTGATTCAGCCTGTGGGAACTCGCATTTCTAGCAAGTTCCTAGATGATGGTGACCTGCTGATCGGACACCATGAGAACCGCTGCTCCGTAACGTCTCAGAGGAGATGTTATCTCAGGAATTCACAAGCACTCCTTCGTTCTTGGGAAGGACCACATCGGCCCACATCTCTCACAGGAGGCTGACACCTTCTCTTTGTAATATGTTTTTATGTATTTCAGAGAGAGGGAGAAATAGAAACATCAGTGATGAGAGAGAATCATTGATCAGCTGCCTCCTGCACACCCCCCACCGGGGATCAAGCCCTGTCCAGGAATCAAACCCTGACCTCCTGGTTCATAGGTTGATGTTCAACCACTGAGACACACTGGCCAGACAAGAGGCTGACACCGTGTGGACATCAAGTCGAGGGTAGACAGCCCCTGGGCCATGCTGCCTCATTAATGCAGCCGGCGAGAACCATGACCCGGAGGCTGGGGAACAGCCTGGAGCAGTGGCCTCTCCTCTGGGAGTTGGGGTCTGCGGTTTGCCCAGATGGGGACCCATGGGACTCAGCCCTGGAGGCGTTCACTTCTGGCTGTAGGACGTTCACCTACGTCTTTGACCCCAAGTCACAGAATGCAGAGTCTCAATCAGACAAAGCATCTCAGCGGAGGTTCAGCTCCCCCTGAGATCCCCGGACCCGCTCAGCTTGGGGCCTCGCTCTGCCTGGGTTGTCCACGTCCGCATGTGAGTCCTCTTTGGGCTGATCCGGGTTTTCCACTGTGCGTGGCAATGGGGTATATGCACTGGAAAAAAAATTGACAGGAATAATTACGCCCGGCTGGATTTCTGAGCTAAAAATAGATTCCCTGCATTGTGGAGAAGCTAAGAGGCCAAAAGCATCCAGCGCAAACACCTGGAATCGCTGCTTAATGTTTCAGGAGCCATGGCCGCCACTTAGAGGTTTCAGGAGGGAACTTCTCTTGTGGTTTCTGCAGCTGCCAATCACAGCAGGATGTGGCCCAGAGGCTGCGGCTACACAGAGCCCATCACTCCGAGCTGTGTGACCTTGGGCATGTTCTCTCTCCTCCCGGGGGCCCCGTTCCTTGTAGGTAAGTTGGGGGAAACTGTGGGGCTTGGTTTTCAGAGCCAATGGACAAGTAAGTCCCTGAGAAAGTATTTGTGGAAAGGGTCCCGGCTTGGGAGACAAGGAACCCCTGGGGCTGCGGAGGAGGACGTCCCAGAGGAGGAGAGCCGGGCAGAGCTATAAAAGACGGACAAGAAAGGAGGGGTGAGTGAGGTTTCCTGACAAAACGAAGCAAGGGGTTGGGGGAAAGAAATACACTCCGAGAGCTGGCGGGGGTTAGAGGGAGACAGAGGTAAAATGCCACTTGGGATCTGACACAGACAGTTTTCTGTGGTTGAGGGTGTGTTACCAGAAGCGTTTAGACATCAGAGTTGCATTTTAGGAAATGCTGGGGTGACAGGAATAGCCTGGATGTAGAGAGTGCAGGACAGGAGGCTTTGGTAAAGAAATAAAAAATTTTTAAAAAGTCCGAAACAGTGCAGAGGGGGTGAGGGTGCAAAGTAGAGACACGAAGGTTTTCTGTGTAAGGCTAAAAAACTGGGCCTGTTCCAGATTAGAAAGAGCTTGAAACTGGCATATGCAAATGAGGCCTCCTTCCCAGTGCCTGAGCCCTTCTCAAGCCATGCCTGTCCCTGGTGAAGCCCAGGGCTGTAAGTCAGACTGAACCCTCTCAGCCACACACCCCCTCCTGCCCCTGCTGTCCCTTGTCCTGCCGGAGGACTTCGGGCTATTGACGACTGCTCTCCTGCCGACAGCAGCCGGGGAGAAAGCGCTGCCAAATGGGAGGAAACCACAGAATTTTCTGTTTTCTTCTGCAGGAGAAAGCAAGGTTATTTTTGGCCCCTTTCAGTACAAATCAGTTTTTGTGTGTGTGTTTTTCATTTGCAAAACCCTGTGTCTGGCAGGCTTCAGGCACAGAGTGAAAATCAGAGCTCTCCTTCTGAATACCTCTGCATTTTTGCCTGGTATCAATTTTGTTTGTCTTCCCCTGCCCGACCGTCTCCCGTGTCTATCTCCGGATTGTTGACTCCTCACAAACGAGGTTCCCCAGCCAAAGAAAGTAAAACCCCACTCCAGGATGGGGCACTTGGGCCGGAGAGAAAGCAAGGACTCAAAGGAAACACCCACAGTCTGAATCAGGCTGTGTACCCTCGTTTTTCACACATAGCCCCACCCTCGGTCTCCAGCTCGGGGACACTTGCCACCCTGGGAGTCACACAGCTGGTAGGGCATGGCCAGAACCGACTCTGGGCAACCTTCTCTCCAGTGTCACCTCTGCTTCCTTGTGGGTTATAAAGTTTGCCAGTGTCCCCTGTGGCATTGGAAGCAGAGGTTGCGAGCCCATGACAACCAAACTGCCAAGTGGGTTAGAACCCTGACGGAGCCAGAAATTCAGCCTCCATAAACCTCAGTTTTCCTTACCGATGAAATAGGGACATTAACTGTGCACTGCTGAGCTGATGTGAGGGTGAGAGAAGCTGGTCCTCATGGAGAACTTGAGGAACTGCCTGGGACTCCTGTAGTGCTGACTGTCTGAGTATGTGTCTGTGCACCTCTGAAAACCACGCCATCATTTTTAGCTGATGGCCATCCAGTTTTGTTAAAACCCTGCTTTTGGCATTTGGCAAAAGCTCTAGATTATTTTCAGTCTTTGTGTTAGAAGAGTCTTTTCTTTTTCTCCTTCTCTCCCGATGGAATCTTTCACTTAAGACAGTTTAGGTTAATGTAAGAAGGTGACAAACAGCCATTGGAAGGATTTTCCTATTGAATTCCACACATCATTGAGCCCATTTTGATACAGAGTCATTTGTGGGTAGTACTTGCAACTCTTTTTCCTTAAATGAAAGGTAATGCAGGCGTGTGCCCTCACACACATGCACACCCCATCCTGGGGAGCAGTTACTCATAGCTTTTCTTTCTCATTTAGAAAAGAAATTCATCTGCTTGCTCTGTGGGAGAACCTTCAAAATTTCTAGCTCTTTATCTTTTATCTTTTATTTTTTTAGATTAAATTTATGGGGGGGGCATTGGTTAATAAGATCATATTGGTTTCAAGAGTACATTTCTATGACACATGATCTGTGTGATGCATTGTGTGTCCATCACCTAAAGTCAAATCCTCTTCCATCACCATATATTTGGCCTCCTTTACCCTTTTCTACCTCCTCTATAATGCTGGCTAGCACTAAATGACAATTGATATAATAATGATTAATAAGCACCATTGAATGAACACCTGCTATGTTTTGGGAGCTGTGTTTACATTATCTCCAATCTTTACAACAACGCTGAAATTTATATACATTTTCTTTAGTTGAGAAAAGTAAGGTACAGGGAGTGAAGAGTCAGTCCATCAACCAAAGTAATGAAACAGGACTGAAAATAGAAGGCATGCCTCTCTGGGCTCAACTGCAGTGTTTTTTATTATTATACCAAGACGCTTCTCCGTTAGGACAAGAGGATGCCTGCCTCGTTCCCTCGTGTGTCCCCTATCACTGGAACAATATTTGCAAATATTCGTTGAATGCCTGCAAAAACAGATACACAGATAACACACACCCTGGCTTTGGCGGTCATGCATCGGAGCAGCGGTGGGCACGTGTGGTTTCGGCACCTGCTAGTCACAGCAGGATCCAGCCCAGAAGCTGGGGTGCATCAAGTCCCTCACTGATAAGCGATGTGGGATGCCCTTGGGCACTTTCTCTCTCCTCGCTGGGCTCCTCATCGGTAAGTTGGGGGGATCTCTGCACAAGGTGGAGGGCAGCTTTCCGAGGGACCTGGTGCCACGGAGACAGTGCAGTCCTGTCTGGTGTTCCTCACGCCCCAGAGGCCACTGAGCCTCCTGGAACTGGTCTCCACCTTTGACCATGAACCAATACATTGCTTCTGACATAAGCGAATAGCTGGCATCCAGTCAGCCTCAGGTGCCCTACATCAAACCTTCTCAGTGACCCAGGTCTGCAGCATAGCATGCGTGAAGCAGCAGCTCTCCTCACCGCCCTCACATGTGCCATGTTAGCCCAGTAGCCTTCACTGCACCAAGTTCGAGAAGCATGTGTGCCTGCTTCTCGGCACCTGCTTCATGCTTCTCGCCCTGACTCATGGAGGTCATGGGAAGGCATTGAACACCGACCCTGGGGAACCCTTCCTGGTCAGGTTAGGCTGCCTGGGGAGTAGGGACTGTCCAGAGGCAGAGAACGCTGTGTGTGTGTGTGTGTGTGTGACAGGGCATGGCTGTGAGCTTGTGGGTTCACCCATCAGTTGAATGAAGGACTGTTTCTCCTAGGAAAGTGTTTCCCAATGTGTCCCCTGGAGGAACGTTGTCTCCGTGGTCTGCTAATGAATTAAAGACAGAGGGGCAGAGGGGAGAAGAGAGCATTCCTTAGTCAAATCATTTGGGGAAGTCTTGGCATAAGCCATGGTAGGCATCTTTTATTGCAGAATTTCTCAGCTCCTTTAAGAGGCTAATGTGCGTGATGACTGCGCAGAAGATAAATATGGTTCTTACCATCGACATGCCCTGCTGACAGCAGAGTGTTTTCCCCCCTGCAGATATCCCGGGAATCCACAGTCTGCCCTGCACTTTGGGAAAAAGAGCTTCCGTAGAAGAGGAACCGGACCCTGGGTCTTACGCCAAGTGTTCTATGCAGATTGGAGTCATTACAGTGAATCAGGACAGGTCGGTATAAAGGCCTCTGTCGGGGACCAGTCTTTCAACAGCCCTGCATGGGGACTGCATCTGCAAGCTCCCCTTGCAGATGCTGCCCAGCCAGGTCTCCTGGGCTCCGTGCAGGTGGGTCTCTGCTATGTCTGCAGGGTGGGTGGGCATCCAGGCTCCGCAGACAGACATCGGGGATCCTGACCAGGATGGAGCGGGAATCGTAGTAACACAGGCCACAGCCCGGCTTCCTTCCCTGGTCTTTGCTTCTTGCACTTAGATAAACTACAGGCATCACACTCTGGGAAAGGCTTGAGGGGCATGTTCAAGCCCAGGGTCCTAGGCCAACCTGCAGTGATTGTACCTTGAAGGGACACAGTGTGAGGCCCTGTGGGGGCTGTATGGAAGCTGTGAGGGCATGTCGCTATTGTCAGGGATGGTGTATACTGGTGGGTGATGGCTGCTGGTGCTGGTGCAGGTGTGACCACGATCATCCGATGGATTTGGTGGTTCAGATGATCTCCCCAAACAGGGCAGTTGGCCCCAAATCGTTGTAAGCTTCCCTATATTTGTGATTATTCTTGATTTATTACTCACAGGCTAATTTATTTTTAATCTTTACTGTTGAAAGTAGTACATATGTCCCCTTTTTTTCCTCATAGACCCCATCTAGTCCCCCCACCCCCTCACCCCAGGCCTTCACCACCTTATTGTCTGTGTCCATGGGTTATGCATGTATGCATACAAGGTCTTTGGTTGATCTCTTCCTGCCCACCCTCCTCTGCCTTCCCTCTGAGATTCGACAGTTGCTTCCATGCTTCTATGTCTCTGTATCTATTTTAGTCATCAGTTTATTTGGTTCATTAGATTCCACATGTAATAATTTTTAACGTTAAGCAACCAACTGGTAAAGTTGCCTTTTGGAGGTGAGACCGATTAAGGGGGCGTGGAGTCGGCAGGGTTGTGAGCCCTGCACAGGGACTGCACCCAAAGGCCCTGCCTGTGCCCAGCAGCTGCATGTTAGGGGGCCTCTCACTCAGCACCCTCTCTGAGGAAGGGATTGGCTCAGATAAGAGGGGAGGACGGGAATTTCAGGAACACCATTGCCTCACTTTCCAGAAACCTCTGAAAAAATTAAACCCTGCCCCCACACCACCCTTGCTCTCAGAAGCCAGGGGACTTCCCTGAGATGCAGCCTGGCCCCTCCCAGGCTAGTCAGCTTCCTTAATGTGCCAGAGGTTTCTCAAAGGGTCTGGACCTTCACCTTGTCTCTGGGTTTTAGGGAAGAGTGGGTACTTCTTAGCACCTGTTGAGTGAGGACTGTTGGAGGCAGGCACTGCATTGGGTCTCAGGTCCTCAGACTCAGCTACACACTGGGATCCCTGAGGGGAGGGGACGGGGGAGGGTGTTTGTTTTATAAACACTGATTTCTGCCCCCTTCCCCCAGGTTCTGATGTAACTGACCTGGGACATGGCCTGGGCGTCAGGGTTTGTGAGGACCTCCTAAGCCCCATTTTGTCAACAACCCAACAATGACAGGTTAGTGAGAGCTGTGGCTGAAGAAACAGAGGCTCAGAGAGCGAGGGACTTTCCCAGGATTACAGTCTCAGAGTCTGGCACACGGGGTCCACGGCCAGTGCTACATCACCCTGACTCCATACATGCAGCAACACCCTATTGGAGCCAACCTTGAGGCCAGAAAGAGGCTCGGATGAGTTGGCATCTGCTGGAGCCACAAACTCCCCTGTATACTCTTCTCCTCTGCCCACTGGAAAGCACAGGAAGTCGTAGCCAGGGCCATGAGTAGCCAGGGACCTGAGCCACAGCGCTTAGGCCCGCTCAGGAATCAGGACGGCTCAGCCCCGGCCAAGTTTATTTTTCTTTTCCCTGGGAGTGTGAAAGCCAGGAGAGAGGACGCCTCAGGAAGTAATGCAGACACATGTGGGCCCCTGAGGGTGTGGGGGTCACAGGCCATGGAGAAGCTGGTCAGGCTTGACATATCCCCCCACTGCCCCCTCCGTTCCCTCCTCCCCCCACCCTCGGCACTTACTCAGGCATGAGGATGTTTGAATCCCTGGTCTCAGGAACAAGAATCGACTGGGGAAGAAACCAGACAGGATGCCAGAGCTGGAACCAAAAGGGCGTGGTTTATATCACATTGTCAAAGGAAATTTGCATAAATGCCCCACCCCTGTGAACCTCAGTTTCCCTGTCTTCATATCAGAGATGAAAAATTCTGTTCCTATCTCTAAAGTAAGGATAACAGCTCCCCCCACCCTGAGTGATAGAATTAAGTGTGGCTAGAGATACATGTATAATAAGATGTCATGTATGTTGTTATACAATATATGTATAAACACCACCCTATGTACTTAGTATGTTATATATACTTATATTTGCTATAGGCATCCATGGCAGTGGAAGGAGCCTGGGGCTGAGCCTTGTATATAACTCGCTCCTCAGAAGCCAGTGGGAGTAGCTTACAAATGACAGTCCATACAGTGACTGGGGTTCTCATAGCTTTTAAAACTGAGTTCTGCCCACACATGGAAGTGAGCTGTTCAGGGTAGATCCTTGGGTAGCAAAGCCCTGTGCAGGCACGAGAAAGGACAGCCCTTGTCCTCAGTGAAAAGCATTGACTGTGCATAGGTACATGTATAAACTGTAAAAATACACACCAAAAATCCCTCTCTGGCTGCGCATACTCTTTGGTGGATGTGTGTATTTGCAGGAGAAAATTCAGTTCTGGAGCAAGTACCTTTAAGAGTGGGATTTAAGAAGAAGAAAAGGGATTTTTCATTTTATTTCATACTCCTCTGAACCGTTTGCATGTTTACAGTATGTGTGTGTCTGTCCATGTCTGTGTTTCGGTAACAGAAACAAAAGGAATTTTAGTTAAAACACAAAAGAAAACAAAAGCTGGACGGCCCGAGCCTTGAGCCTTGAGCTCCTTCCTCTTTGTTCTGGGCCAAGCCCTCAGACAGGGCTGTTTTTCCAGCTGGGACCCATTTGGTTCTCTGGCCCTGTGTCCTGGGCTAGCCCAGGTCCAGGGAGGCAGACAGGAGTCTGGTCCCAGGGAGGACAGCCACCCCCCCCGCCTCCGCCAACCCCCATCCTGGGAACAGGGTCTGTGGCTTCTGCTCAGGGGTGGCAGGTTTGGGGAGGGCTCAGGAGAGGCTGAACGAACAAGCCTTCGGAGGAGGAGGGGAAACAGACAGTGCCAATAAGGAGACCCAGTGGCATGGCACCGAAGTTGAAATGCCTTAAACTGAAACCAGAACTAAATAGAACACAAAGTAAAAAGCTGATGGAAATCCAGGCAGAGAAGCTGGGATCCTTGGGGTGATGTCAATACTGACATCAGGTTGGTCCCTCCCCTCACCTGCTGTAATGTGTTGACTGATGACATGCACCCCCCCCCCCAAAAAAAAGCCATGTCCAGACCCTCACCTCCAGAACCTGTGAACACAGCCTATTGCGGAAAAGGTCTCTGCAGGTATAATTACGGATTTCAAGAGGAGATTGTCTTGGATGATCCGATGGGCCCTACATCCTAAGACAAGTGTTCTTATAAGACGCTTGGGAGGGACAGGAGGGGAGCAGAGGAGGGGGCTGGTGAGGACAGAGGCAGATTGGAATGATCCAGCCACAGGCTAGGAATGCCTGGAGCCACTGGGAACGGAAAGAAGCTGGGAAGGATGATTTTCTAGAGCCTTTGCGGGGAGCCTGGCCCTGCTAGCACCTTAGTTTCAGACTTCTGACCCCTAGAGCTGTGAGAGAATGAATTTCTGTGGTTTTAAGCCTCCAAGAATGTGGCGATTGATTGCAGCAGCCCCAGGAAACCAGCAGGCTTGCCGAAGAGACAGGGTTGGAAGCCTTGGATGCACTTCCCAGCGGGAAAGGCAGACGCTGGGATCTGGGAAGAGTGGCGGATAGTCTTAGGGGAGAGGCCTCCATGTCCGCCCGGGGCACCAGGCCGAGCCTCCAGACATACCCTGCTGCTCCCTTCTCTAAAACAGCTTCCCCAGACGCTCCCTCTGGGCTTATTCTGTTTATTTTCCTGCGTGGAGCCTGTCAGGCCCTGCGTGTATCTTATCTGTTGGTTGGGTGGATTCGGGATAGCTGCTGTCTTCCCCAGGGAACCGGAGCTCCCCAAGAGCAGGGCTCAGTCTGGCTCCGCTTGGAGTCCAGCCTGGCACAGCGCTTGGCATGGAAGGGTGCGAGACAGTAGGGTCTTTGCTAATCCTCACCGGAGGATATTTTTCCAATGCTTTTTAGAGGGAGTGGAAGGGAGAAGGAGAGAGAGAGAGAAACATCTGTGGGAAAGAGACACATGCGTTGGTTGCCTCCTGCACACGTAGAGACCAGGGTCTGGGATTGAGTCTGCAATCCAGGTATGTGCCCTTGACCGGAATTGAACCGGGAACCCTTCATTCCACGGGCTGATGCTCTATCCACTGAGCCAAAGCAGCTAGGGCAAGACAATAGGTCTTAGTGGAAGGGACAGAGGAGAAGGGGGGCTCTGACAGGGTATGGAGGGTCCCCACTCAGCCCAGCTCCTCTGAGCTCGCAGTCTGTGCAGGTGGATGCAGCAAGTGCTGGGGAAGCTGTAACAGGAGGGAGAAGAGGAGGAGGTAAGAAGGTGTAGGAAAGCGGCAGATGGCCGTAAGGGAGCAGAGATGCAAGGGTGACCTCTGCCAATAGGGAGGGGGAGGCTCGGCCCCAGGGGCACCGGAGGAGTCTCCCAGGTGTGACGGGTTCCCTGAATGGAGATTGAAAGCCTGCTCCCTGCCAGGCCTCAGTGAGAGGCAGGGAGGGGCGTGGAGAGGAAGGGGCAGCACCAAGAGAAAGCCCAGGGGGAGCCGGCTGCTGCTGATGCTCTGGGTGCTGGGATGCAGGGGCCACAGGCCTGCAAGCCGGGGCCTGCAGGGCGGGTCACAGGATCGAGGGGCACGGGTCCCTGGACACCAGCTCCTCAGCCTCCAGGTTGGTCTGCGGTCCTTCACATCTTCCCCAAGTTCAGTTTCATTAGTCACTGCAGCTGCGCATTGAGTCAGGACTGGGCTGAGAACCTTTCTGTCTGTGAGTTTCCAGTCCTTTCCACACATGCATGTGGCAGGCATGATCCTCCCCAGTCCATAGATGAGAACATGGCGGCTCAGAGCCGGTAGTTAGGGGGATCAAGATTTAACCCCAAATCTCCTGATCCCTGGTGCCAGGCCTGTGCCTCCACCGTGGCCCACGAGCCTCCCTGACAGCAAAGAGTGCCACCATTTCCAGAGGAGTTCACACGCAGCACTCTCCTTTGACCTTGCAGGCAGAATTTGAGAGAACCTGGGCAGGGATTACTGACCCATTTTCCAGACGTGGAAGCTGAGGCCCCACGTCGTGGAGGCTGCGTGTAAGGAGCCACAGCCCTAGGCACAGAGCACCAGTGTTTCCCACTGAAATCAAGGTGGTGTCAATACAACATGCAAGGTCAGGGCAGCAGGAAATGGAGTGCACTTTGCTCCAGACCCGATGCCCCTGGGCGGGACCCTTACCCGGAGCCCACATTGCAGGCAGTGAGGCAGCACATCCATCTGCCCAGGCCTTCCGGGGAAGTCGTACCTGTGCGAGGAGCTGCTGCATCCATCTTGTAGGACAGTGCGCTATTTTTGCCAGAGAGCTACAAGGCATAAATACAAATTCCTGAACATTTTTTATGAGCCGACATCATGGCCTCTGGACACTTCTTCACAAAATCATAAAAAGCCAGACAGCCCTTTCCAGAAATTACGCATCCACCTGAGTCCCAGGTAGCTCTGGGCGTCTGCAGCCGCATAGCAGAAAGGGCTCCTCTTTGCTGGGGAAACAAACAAACAAACAGTGGCCAGTTGTCTTGGTGAGACCTTGGAGATAGTGAAGTAGTCATCAGGGGGCCTTGTTTGTATGTCCTACCACATCTCTTTCCTTGGGCCCTACAACCAGGTCAAATCCTGGGATGCAGAGCAAACCCTGACTCAGCCTCCCTCAGCCACCACCTGCCTTCCCAGCATCCCTGTGCCCGCTGGGCTCCTGTCTGCCATGGGGCCTTTGCAGGTGCTCTGACCTCCAGTCCGACCTCCCTGAGCCCACCACCTACGTCAGGCTCCTGAATTATTTGTGTTCCTAGAGCCACAGTCCTTTTCCTCGGGGCATGTAGCTCAGTGGGTAGGGGTTGTGTGATTATCTGATCAGCGTCTGTGTTCCCCACTCTACTGTAAGTTCATGAGCATGACGACTGTGCTACCTTGGCATTTCCAGAGCCTGCGAAGATACCTGGTGCACACTCATCTCCACATACACTGTTGCCAAATAGAAACAAATGTACCAGTCAACGCATACAGGAATAGATGAAAAAATAAACGACCGAACAAGCAGACAATCGCTTCTCTCAGTGGTTCTCCGCCAGGGCAGGTTTGGCCCCCCAGCGGATATCTGGCAGTGTTTAGTAACATTTTCATTTGTCATAACTGAGGGTGTTGATATTACCAGCTAGACATCCTACAGTGCACAGAACAGCCTCCCCCGTCCCAGCCAAGAATCATCCTCCCCAAATGCCAGCAGCACCGAGAGTGAGAAACCCTGTGAAGTCATGCCTAGGGCTGTGTAACAAACTGGTTGGCTACAAACAACAGAAATGTGCCGGGCTGGTGTGGCTCAGTGGTTGAGCATCCACCTATGAACCAGGAGGTCACAGTTCGATTCCCCGTCAGGGCACATGCCGGGGTTGCAGGCTCGATCCCCAGTGTAGGGCGTGCAGGAGGCAGCCGATCAATGATTCTCTCTCATCATTGGTGTTTCTATCTCTCACTCCCTCGCCCTTCCTTTCTGAAATCAATAAAAATATATATTTTTTAAAAAGCCCAAGGGATACTACCCATACTATGAACAAAGCTGGGGTGTGCTGGGGTGCACCACGGCCCCCCCTGGTTACTCTCCCTCAAAGCTCGGGGGGAGGGGCTTCCCTCTGGAGCTGAGGTACCCTCGCCAGTGGGTCCCTCACCCCGCAGTCTCCTGTGATCCTCTGCATCCTTGTTTGTGGTTGATTTCCCCTCCTCTCATCGGAGCGCACGTCCCCTGCACTGAAAATGAAAGTGGATGGCCCAGAGCTCCCTGTACCTCATTAACCCCCACATTATCTCAGGGAAATTATGCCAATTATCGCACCAGGACTCAGGATTGAAAGGCCACCTCTTCTGGGCCGACGGTGATGGATGCTACCAATTTAAGGAGAGGAGGGGCGGCCCCTCCGATGGCGGAGGGATCATTTGTTTTGCCAGGAGAAGCTGTCCCGTGGCGGGCAGAGTGCAGCTCTCTGGAGAAGGGGCTCTCCAGGCCTCCGTCTGTAAGCCGCACAGTTCTCCGGGGGATATATTTTTTTTCAGGGGGAAAAAAATAGCTTGTATTGCTTAATCTTGTTTTCTTATTATCTTAATATACAGAAGTATAGAGAAAACACAAACACACACAAAAAACAGCCCATAATTCCCCGACCAAGTTATTTCTGTTGACCTTTAAAACCAATCAAAATGAAAGTAATACAATATAGGTAGGTCCAGACAATCCAGAGTTCAATAAGTAACAAAGTTAAAGTGAGTATTTTCTGCGCCCTCCCTCCCATTGCCAAGCTCAGTCTTTTGGCAGCTAATAGAGTTTCCTGGCTCCTTTAGAAATGGTGCCGCGAGGCGGGAGGGCGGGGGGGATGGGGCACATTGTGGTTCAGAGCAGTGCCTCTCAGACCTGGGTGGACATTGGAATCCTGGGGAAAGCTGGCAACATCCCGACTCCCTGGGCCCCCATCCTCAGAGATTCTGGCTCAGCTGGTCTGGGCGGGGCCCCGCATTGGCATACTTCACAGTGTCCTGCTACACCACTGTTTAGCTGTGTGACTTTGAACGAATTACTCAGCCTCTCTTTGCCTTATCTTCCTCTTCTGTAAGATGGGGCTACTAACAGAGTTGTTGTGTAGATTCAATGAATTAAAATATTTAAAAGGGTCTCTGTATTAAGAAGGATGCCGTTTAGCTACTATCGTGCATACACCAGGCTGTGTGTATCCAGCGGCATCTATGATCGTTAATGTCAACAGAAGAGATTATCCTATGTACATTCCAGTCCTCTGCTTCCTGC
>NW_006295183.1:2469788-2470500 GCF_000327345.1 Myotis davidii | reverse complement strand
AATGTGCTAATAAGAATTAGGGGAAGTAAAGTGACTGGATTAATCAGGACATTTTTGGTGCTGGCAAAGCTAAACCCAGCTTGAGCAGGCTCAAGGAGAAATGCAGGCGGTGTATTAGGAATAGTGTGTTTCATGAAATGATGGGATGGAAAATGGGACTGAACCTAGCGAGGGAAGGGCCTGGCCACCACAAGTAGATCTGATGATTGACTCTCTCCACTTACAGTCCCTACTTCCCTTCCTGTGCCCGAGTCACTGGGTCTTCAGCCTTTCTCTGCTCCCAGTTCCCAGGGTGGAATATACAGCCTCCCAGATTCTGTCTTCACCTATTAGAGGACCAGCCGTAAGCTGAGACCAGCAATCCTGCTCCTGGTCCCAGTTTCAAAGTCCTGGAAGATAGAATGTGACGTGTCCGCTTGAGTCTATACTTGGCTCTAGTCATTGCTGGGTGGTGAGTAGAGTGTTAGAATGTCTGATGATTTTGGGGGGCTCTTTTATGTCACGGTTGGAAGATGGAAGGAGTCTATGATAGAGGGACAGATGGATAATTTTAAGAAGAGAGGAAAAGGGGAGAGGTTTAGGAAGAAGTAGTAGATTGAATGTTGCTCGCTCCCCAGTCTCTATTAAGCATTGTTGAATACCCAGATGTGTACATCCCGCTTCGGAGAAGTATCTGTTTTCACATTATTGACCATATATATTTTTCCTTACC
>NW_006295183.1:2464626-2467924 GCF_000327345.1 Myotis davidii | reverse complement strand
GTGCCTCTCAGACCTGCGTGGACATTGGAATCCTGGGGAAAGCTGGCAACATCCCGACTCCCTGGGCCCCCATCCTCAGAGATTCTGGCTCAGCTGGTCTGGGCGGGGCCCCGCATTGGCATACTTCACAGTGTCCTGCTACACCACTGTTTAGCTGTGTGACTTTGAACGAATTACTCAGCCTCTCTTTGCCTTATCTTCCTCTTCTGTAAGATGGGGCTACTAACAGAGTTGTTGTGTGGATTCAATGAATTAAAATATTTAAAAGGGTCTCTGTATTAAGAAGGATGCCGTTTAGCTACTATCGTGCATACACCAGGCTGTGTGTATCCAGCGGCATCTATGATCGTTAATGTCAACAGAAGAGATTATCCTATGTACATTCCAGTCCTCTGCTTCGTGCACAGTAATGATTTTCATATACTTACAGATGGAACTCGTGCTTCTGATTCTGCTTGACGTGACCTCATAGTCCAGATGTACATTCTGGAGGATGTGCCCGTCCTCCGTAGGTGGCCACCCTGGTGGTCTCCAGGCTGGATCTAATGCACGTTGTGCAGCAAAGAGAGTCCTTGCACATGCTACTTCCTTCCACAGAGATGCCATTCCCTGGCCAGTGGCCCTCAGTGCCACTGAGAAAAAGAACTGCGGTCACGGATAAGATTCCTCATCCCCCTTGTAGGTTGGGTGGCCTATAAGCTCATCCCTTAAGTATGAGTTTCATGATGACCTCACATGGGTACTAATGTGCTAATAAGAATTAGGGGAAGTAAAGTGGATTAATTAGGACATTTTTGGTGCTGGCAAAGCTAAACCCAGCTTGAGCAGGCTCAAGGAAAAATGCAGGCGGTGTATTAGGAATAGTGATGTTTCATGAAATGATGGGATGGAAAATGGGACTGAACCTAGCGAGGGAAGGGCCTGGCCACCACAAGTAGATCTGATGATTGACTCTCTCCACTTACAGTCCCTACTTCCCTTCCTGTGCCCAAGTCACTGGGTCTTCAGCCTTTCTCTGCTCCTAGTTCTCAGGGTGGAATATACAGCCTCCCAGATTCTGTCTTTAGGGAGAGAGGAAAAGGGGAGGGGTTTAGGAAGAAGTAGTAGATTGAATGTTGCTCGCTCCCCAGTCTCTATTAAGCATTGTTGAATACCCAGATGTGTACATCCCGCTTCGGAGAAGTATCTGTTTTCACATGAGAACACAATTAGATCAGTGGTTCTCAGCCTTGGTTTATCATTGGAATGATGTGGGGAGGTTTTAAAAATCTTAATATCCAGGCGCCATTCCTAGACCAAAGAAATCAGAATCTCTGTCTATAGGATTCCAGTACTATCGAATTTTTTTAAAATGTTCTTCAGATAATCCCAGTTTTCAGCTAGGGTGCAAAACCATCAGGCAAGATCGGCGATTCCCAAAAGAGGATCTATTAAGAATGAAGGTTGTTCATGGAGATTCAAGGGGAGGCATGGGAGTCAGGGGTGCAAACAAGCCCGTAGGTGTTGTCAGTGCTGCTCCATGGGTTATACTTTGAGTAGCAAAGCGCTAAATTATCTCTGAGTCCTACTCTAGTCCCAAAATTCTTAAGAAAAGCAATATTTACTCTGGAAATATTTATTTTCCGCTCTGAACCAGACTCTGTGCTAAGAGCTAAGGCACAGAAATCCATGAAGTTTCTGCTAAAGAGGGGTTCTCATGTAGTCCACCGAGCCTGAGAGAGGCTAGAGAAAACACCCTCTGTATACTTCTTCCTAATTGTGTTTGGAGATGTATTCATCAGGGATTTTGGTAGTTTTGTTTGTAAGAAAATGTCCTTATTGAAAGGCTTGCTTGCCTGATGGGAGGAATGATAGCTCACGTTTTGGGCTAAGGCCATTTGACATAGAAAGAAGTGACTTTGACATGTAGCCATGTAGGGTAATCCATGCAAACCATGAAGCCTATAAAGCAGTTTGACCCTGAGCACAAAGGACAACATAGAAACTATAACTGGGAATAAGGAAATGATCTATATGATGATTGATTGATAGGTAGGTAGGTAGATAGGTGGTCCACAAAAGGACCTCCTTGGTGTTCAGCGCATTGAATGATTAATGAGCCCACTCTAAGGGATCATGAACATGTTTAGGACATATTTGGAATCCCCCATAATAACAGAACCCAAGTTGGTCGAGTGCTTATGGGGTAAGTCTGCTCACATTTCATTAAGCTGTTCTATGCCGGGAAGCCAGGAAGGCACGTATAAATTAATGATGCCTTGTTTCCGTATCACAGAGTGTGCATCTAAATAATAGGGAGGGGATAATAACTGATCTGATTTTCATCCAGCAAATATTCCCTGAATGCCTACTATGTGCCAGACACTGAATTTGACCAAAGTCTCTGTGTTGCAATTTTGGAGATTATTCTTCAGCGATTATCTTTTGATGACAAGTGCAAGCTGCTTTTCTATACATGGTTACATTTCATCCTCACCAAAACCAGAGACGGAAGAGTCAGGGTTGGTGCGGTTGATTTTGATGCTGATAGTGACTGTGTGGTGGTATTGCTGTATATTTTCTATTGTAGAATATTTTAAAAACTGAGCTCCAAAGTGTCACAGGATCATAGAAAGCCCCACAACTGGTAAGCAGCCAACCCAGGGCAAGAACTCAGACGACCAAACTCCAATCTTGCTTTGCTATTCATTCAACCACACTGAGTAACAAGAATATCAATCGGGGGGGTGATGGGGGGAGGCAACTGGGGGGGAAATGAATATTAATGAGTTGCTAAAGTTTATTTGGGGCTTGGCCATCCTTAATACTTGTGGAAAGATGAACTGAACATTTAGGGTCTACAAAAGACCATGGCTTCAAGTGCAAGAGAGGGGGAGCTTCAACATGGCAACTCCAGAAGTCTCAGCTTTTTCATTTCTAGGCTAGAACAAGACATGGTCGTACCGGAAACGTTCCTCTCTGCCTCCCAGATGCATTTCTGGGCCGAAGGTGGCTTCTACCTTTATAGCTAATGCACATAAAAAGAGAAAATTTAGACTGGCTCTTCACAAAAGTGTGGTTAGCTTTTAGGAAGTCAGAGGGTTACCACTGCCCCCCAGGAAGACCCCAAGCCTTTCCGATGGCTTCAGGCTCGTTGGCCCTGCAGCATCCCGCCTGGTCACCCTCCCGTCCCACTCCATGCTGCAGCCAGAGTGAGTCCTTCCAGGGCAAACGTGGCCGCCTCTCTGCAGGGCTGGAGATTCTCAGTGGCTCCCCATCCTCTGCAGAAGAAAGCCCTTGACATGCCATTGCTGACCAC
>NW_006295183.1:2447367-2464604 GCF_000327345.1 Myotis davidii | reverse complement strand
TCTTTCCCTTCCCTCCTCTCAGCCTTCCATGAAGTGCTTCTGCAAAAGCAAGCTATGTCTAATTGCAGTCCTTCTCCTGGCCTCTAGGTGTGATGATGCTGGGCATTTGATTATGCTGGTTTGGCTGTAAATTGTTTTTCACCCTTAAGGACTCGCCTTATCCAAAAACACTTCCTAGACCAGCCTCATCCTAGAAGAGACAGGCCGCCTTCTGCATATTTCTATCAGAGTGTGCCATATCTGTGAGCTTTTTAAAGCAAACCCAGTTATCATCACCACCATCATCATTATCATCATCATCACCATCATCATCACCATCACCACCACCCCCACCAAAAGATCACTGAGGGTCTACTAGTTTCCAGCCATTGTTCTAATCACTTGACATGTCTTCTCATTTTTAATATCCATAACAGGTCCATTGGGATTTGAAATTAAATAAATTGAGAAATAAAAAAAAAATCTTCCCAAATGTAACAGTGCCTGGAACATAGTAAGCATAGCAACTACTCAATGTATAAAGCTAAGTTGATACTTGCTTATTCATTCACTTTAAAAATGAGCTTTATTTTTAGAGCAGTTTTAGATTTATAAAAATATGGAAAATATAACACACAGGTCCCATACACACCACATCTAGTTGTTTCTATTATTAACATTGTGCACTAGTAGTATACATTTATTACAATTAGTGGACCAATATCAGTACAGTATTATTAACTAAATTTCAAAGCTTATTTGCATATCCTTAGATTTTGTTTTTTGTTTTTGTTGTTGTTGTTAATCCTCATCCGAGGATATTTTTCCATTGATTTTTAGGGGGAGTGGAAAAGAGAGAGGGAAAGACAGAGAAAACATTGATGTGAGAGAAACATATTGATTGGTTGCCTCCTGCATGAGCCCTGACCAGGGCCCGGGCCAGGGAGGAGCCTGCAACCAAGGTATGTGCCCTTGACCGAATCGAACCTGGGACCCTTTGGTCCCCAGACTGCTGCTCTATCCACTGAGCCAAACCGGCTAGGGTGGATTGGCTTAGTTTGTATCTATTGTCCTTCTACTGCTCCAGGAACCCATTCAGGACACCACATGACATTTAGTTGTCATGTCTCCTTAGGCTCCTCATGACTGTGACAATTTATCAGACTTCTTTGTTTTTGATGACCTTCACCCTTCTGAGGAGTACCAGTCACATATTGTATACGATGCCCGTCTAGTCAGCTAGCCCTGACTAGTAAAGGGTTATTGGTTATTTTTTATTGTTTTAATTATATTGAATTTATTGGGGTGACATTGAAGTTATATAGATTTCAGGTGTACAGTTCTATAATACATCATCTGTACACTGTATTGTGTGTTCACCACCCCAAACCAAGTCTCCTCCCATCACCGTTTATCCTCCGTGATCTTTGTCTAATTCCCCCACCTCCTTTCACTCTGGTATTCGCCATAGGGTTGTCTGTATCTATGAGGTTCTTTTTTCCTTTGGTTCTTAAGAAGAGGACGACAGTGGTAAAGGGCCATTTCCATCACATCATAGCTAAGGTGCCTACTATCAATGCGTTTGTTGACTGATGTTGACTCGATCCCTCGGTTGAGGTTGTATTTGTCAGGTGTCTCTACTGTGAATTATTAGTGCTTTCCCTTCTCACTTAGTCTTTGGAGGAAAACCCCTGCATGGACCAAACTGAAGGATCTGGAGTTACTCATCCCCCTTCCTTAAAGGCAGAGTCTCTACATAATCCTTCGGGCTTCTTCCACACAGGGGATTTGTTTCTCCCTTCCGATTTATTCACTCATGCAATTGTTTATTTATATAAGTATGGACTCATGGATGCTTATTTTCTGCATTGGGTTGTAATCCAATACTACTTCATTTTGTTGTTTAAATTATTCTGGCTCTGGCCAGGCTAGTGTAGCTCAGTGGTTGAGGCTTGACCTAGGAACCAGGAGGTCATGGTTCAATTCCAGGCCAGGGCACATACCCGGGTTGTGGGCTCGATCCCCAGTGGAGGACCTGCAGGAAGCAAACAATGATTCTCTCTCATCATTGATGTTTCTATCTCTCTATCCCTCTCTCTCTCTAAAATCAATAAAAATTTTTAAAAAGAAAAGCACAGCAGCATCTCAGGACAGACAGGTCCTTTTCTGGCCCCCAACACTGAGGGCCAGCAGTGAGGGCTCTAGAAGAGGGTGAGATGGACTGAGGCTAACTTTGGATCTGCATGCAGACTCCCAGATGGAAGGTGTTCAGATTTAAGCCTTCCGTCCAGAGAGAGCTGCATTTCAAATCCCCCGTGGTTATCCTAGACTCTCCCCTAGAAGTTCCCTCGAGCATAGGAGCTTCGCTGCCAGCCCTGGAAATGAGCCTTGATGGTCACCTTCATCATGAGGCACATTTAGCCTTTAGGTTACATTTGTGTTTACAAACAATTCCATTTGGTCTTCTAAAGTGGTCATCATGTTCATGTCCACCTGGGAATTCTTACCAGGCATATGATCATTCCCATTTTACAGATTAGCAAGCTGAGGGTCAGAGAGGGCATGATTTGCAGGTGACACACAGTAAGGACAAAGGACTCAATCCCAGAATCCAGCTTTCTCCTCATTCCGCCAGAACGACTCTGGACATTTCCATCACCCTTGACGACTTTGGGACAGAACCCCCAGATAAAGCTCATCTGAACCTGGGACATACAGATGGGCCTCCTCATTTCTGATTCCCGGGAGAATTCACTATAGAGGGACTGAGATTTCAATAGGGACTTGGGCATGTTAGGCCCAGATGTTATTTCAGAGTTTCCCAGTGGTCTCTGGCCTTCGTTGGCAAAGAAAGCAGATGTTCCCTTTTGTCTTCTAAAGTCATTCATAGGTATCAGTGTTTTCTCATACCTAACATCATTTTTTAATTTATTTTATTTTTGTTAATCCTCACCCAAGGATATGTTTCCTTTGATTTTTACAGAGAGTGGGGAGGGAGGGGGAGAGACACAGAGAGAGAAATATCGATGTGAGAGAGACACATCAATTGGTTGCCTACTAGACATGCCCCTGACCTGGGCCAGGATCAAGCCTGCAACCGAGGTACATGTCTTGACCCTTCAAGGGCCAACGCTCTATCCATGGAGCCAAACTGGCTAAGGCCCTAACATCATTTTTTAAATACCCAGAAACTAAGGATAAAGAATAGGAGCTTCCAGGTGCTGCTTGTTCTGTTTCCTCTTTATTTGCACACATTTCTTTCAGAGCTTTTTCAAGCTTATTTTACACAGAATTCAAGTGTCCATAATTGCTGGATATCCGGGCCCACCATTGGAAACAGCAATGTGGAGAGAGGAGAGCGAGTGAATGCTGCAAGAATTAGCAGTTAGTGATTTAAAAGAGGAAACCATCCCGGAGCAGGTAGCTCAGGGCCAAGAACCTCAGGGTGCTCCGCTGCCTTTGATGGCACTGGTTCATTTAAATGCAGTGACATCATCTGTGCTCGAAAGATGTTTCCAAATTATTGTTTAAAATACAAATAATGTCTTGTATACCTACTTGAAATGGTGGCGACTTTTAAATCATATATTTTTTTTTCATTCAAAATGATTGCGGAAAAATAGGTAACTATGTCGGCAGGAAAGCTGTAAATCTGAGGAAAGCAAGATTACTAGTATGATTCATTAACTCAGTAAACATTTACTGTGTATAAACTGTCCATCAGGAGTTGGGGAAAGAGAAATAAATAATATCGACCCCTGTCTTCAGGAACCTCCACATCTCATTTGAGAATCTGTCCCTGGGGGTCTGGCTTGCTGAGTCTTTCACAGCATAAGAGGCTGATGGCTAAATCCTTTCTGCTCCATGAGTCCTCTGCCGGGAGCCGGTCCATCCTTGCTGTTTCAAGGGACCTGACATATATGGCATGCTGTTCTTAATGTTTGCTCACCTTTTTGGCACTATGTGTTTTAACCAAGGTCACCTCTCCGAGAAAGGTTGTTTCCCCAGGTAGGGATTTTCCCCTGAAGTTAGGGAGGGAATAAAACCTATTAACTAAGTGCCAGGCGGGTAATTAATCACTTAAGAGAACATGGACACAGAACCTGGCTGGAGATCCAAACCAGAACTTCGCTGGAGATCCAGACCAGAACTTCGCTGGAGATCCAGACCGGAACTTCGCTGGAGATCCTGGCAAGGCTGCTGATCAACTGAACGCTGTCTCCGTGTCATTCCTTCTTTGCCGACTCTGTCCACACCTTTGGGGACCCCTGGACCTGCTGGGGTTGGACCCCAGCAGTCCTCCAGGACTTGAGGTGAGCGCCACTAAGTCGTAGATTTAAGGCTTGAGAAGAAGTGACAAGATTCATGTTAAGGAAGGGAGGGAGGACGAAAAGAGGGAAGGAAGGAAGGAAGGAAGGAAGGAAGGCTGGCTGGCTGGCTGGCTGCTACTCTGTTGAATTTGGGAAGATGGAAAAAACACACTCAACCCAAAACTTCTACTCTGTGGATCCATGTAACCTTAGCCAAATGCTATAAATAAAAGGGTTAGGTTACAGGTGTCATCTCTTCCACCATCAATAACTTAGCAATGTAGGTGTTATTTTCCCAGTTTTGGGGGAGTAGGGAACTGAGGCCTCAGCAATCTAACCATCCTACCCAAGACTAGAGCTTGGACAGCCAGGCCTGGTTAGGGCTCGATATGAATCCAGGCCTGCACCATCTGGTGTGAAATTCCAGGTACTCTTCACTGTGCAACATTGCCTCCAACCAAAGGAGAAGTGTCTTCAATAACATACTGAGAGAGAAAGACAGAGAGAGAGAGAGAGAGAGAGAGAGAGAAAGAGAGAGAGAGAGAAGAAAAAATGCCTTTAGGATTCCCTTTCCAAGAGCAGCAGATTCTGATTCCCTATTTATCCATGACTGGGTTTCTGATACATCCCATGGGCTATGGCCACGCTGTCAGTCAGGGTATGCACACTCCAGTTGGGTAACCTGGGAGTTTAAAAAAGAGACCATTTACTAGAGATACAGCACCAGGTAAGAACCCCCAAGACCTGTGCAGTGTGCAGCATCCCAGGGCTAGTAAAGGAGAAGAGGGAGGAGTACAGTGACTGAGATCAGGAAAGAGAGCTGAGACTTGACAAAACCCATATGTTAAGAAAGGAAGAGGGGGAGGAAGGAAAAAAGGACAGAAGGAAGGAATGTGACAGGAGCTGTGACCTTCCCCCAAGCGGCTACTGCAGCCACAGTGACCCCAGGGTGGGAATCGGGAATAATCACAACCTCATCTCTTCTCTCCTTGCAATCTCCCGATGGCTTCTCCACTGACCAAACCCACCCAGAAATTGAAGGGTAAGGGCCCCCTGTGGCTTGACCTTGATAGAGGTCAAGCACGGGGCAGAGTGAAAGGGGTACATACATTTTGGAGAGGCAGATAAAACATATCCATCCCAGCTCCCTTATGCATTCCAACAGGGAATCCACTTCGCCCAATATCAAAGGATGCTTTCCCATGAGGCCCAGAAGCAACCTCGTGGTCCTTCTCATGGTCCTTCTTGCACACCCTCCAGGGGGCGAAGAATACAGGTGGGAACTGGCCCAGAAGGAGGGGTGCATGTGCCATCCTTGCTCTAAACCAAGCTTGGATCTTCCTTAATCTTCTCTGGTTGGGTTGGATCATTGTGATACCAAGAAAGCCTTATAACTTTTTGTGGCTTGCTAGAACCACAGCATCGATGAACACTTTATGAATTTAAAATATTTAGTGAGACAAATGTTGTCATGAAAGAAGCATTGGATTAGTTTTTATAAATCTCTATATCGGACAAATGGGTGACCTTGGACAAGTCCGTTGCCTTAGCAGAGCCTCAGATCTCCCCCGTGTGACACAGGAGTGATGAAGTTACCTCTCAGGATGGTACAATTTTGAAAGACTAAGAAAGAGTACAAGGCAAATGCATAAAAATGTGTTGCATCTCACACAAGAAGGTGATGAGTTTTTAATTCACTTACTATATTTTAGTAAGCATCATAGTAATCAAGAAACCGAGTGCTAGGTCAGAAAATAAGGCTTTGAACCTTGGTTTTGGAACTTCCTACGTGGGTGACAAGGAGCAAATTCTTGTCATTCTTTCCAAACATCAGTCTCCTTTTCTGTCAAATGGGACTAACTAAAGCATCCACCTCACAGGCTGTTATTGACTGGCTCATGACAAACACTCAGTAAGGATGACTGTGGGTGGTAGTTGTTACTGCATTGCTGCATTTGCAGAGGATGAGAGGATGCCATTCATCAATTCAACAACACTTAACTGTTCCCTGTCAGTCTTTCAGATGTGTGATCGAGCTAGAGGCAGGCATCTACAGGCACCCTGACTTCTCCTGAGCCCACAGCCCTAAATAGAATTCAACTCCCGAGTGCTGCTCCTTCAGGACATTCCTCATTTTGTTTACCCAAACTTCAGGGGACTTGACTTGAGTCTTGTGATTTCGATGTGAGCTGATTGAACTTACTGGCCTGGAGTCAGAAAGGTTGGTACATCTTCTGTTTCTCCTAATAACTTGCTGACTGACTGTATATAAATCTCAATTTCTCTGGGTCGAATTAGACTAGATAGATAGATAGATAGATAGATAGATAGACAGATGATAGATAGATGATAGATGGATGATAGATGATGGATGGAAGATAGATAGACATGATGGATAGATAGACAGATGATAGATAGATGATAGATGGATGATGATAGGTAGATAGATAGACAGATGATAGATAGATGATAGATGGATGATGATAGGTAGATAGATAGACAGATGATAGATAGATGATAGATGGATGATGATAGGTAGATAGATAGACAGATGATAGATAGATGATAGATGGATGATGATAGGTAGATAGATAGACAGATGATAGATAGATGATAGATGGATGATGATAGGTAGATAGATAGACAGATGATAGATAGATGATAGATGGATGATGATAGGTAGATAGATAGACAGATGATAGATAGATGATAGATGGATGATGATAGGTAGATAGATAGACAGATGATAGATAGATGATAGATGGATGATAGATAGGTAGATAGATAGACAGATGATAGATAGATGATAGATGGGTGATAGACAAATGATAGGTAGATAGATAGATAGATAGACAGATAGATAGATAGATAGATAGATAGATGATAGATATAGATAGATAGGGGTTACAGTAGACAGTCCACCCAAGTTTCCATTTCAAAGTTTCCATTCCATTGACTCCATCAATGATTCTCTGAAAGCAAATCCATCTGCTTCCAGACTTCCTTCATCACTCTTCACACATGCAAAAGAAGGCACAAATATCACGTGCCTACTATGTGCCTGACACCAGATGTATATTTAGTAAAGTCTGGCTTATTTTCTGATGTTTTCCATAATCGATTTCCCACACCAAGCAGGGGCATCTGTCTCCAGCAGGGGAAGTAAGTAACGTGAAACTCACCTCGGTTAAATTCCAAAATGGATCTAAAGGCACCGAGTTCCATATGGACTCACAACGCTGAGCTCTGATTCACACTTAATTTCCTAAAATGGGAAAGAGAGGATTCGCTGAGTGAAGGGCTTCAGTCTAAAGAGCCACACATATGTCTTCTTGGCTAATGTCTGCTCTTTTTTTCCCCCAGTTATTAGAGTTAATGCCGGCCCAGGAAGGGAGCATTAGGGGCCAGGGCTGTTTCCCCCTTAGAACAACAGGGGGGGATGTACTGCAGATAAGAGGCGCCGGGTGTGCCGGAGTGTTTTGGCTTTTGCAGACGGAAATAGAATTGCAATATACATGCCGGCTTGATCTGGGAAGCCTGACAGCCCTCCCCCTGCCCCCTTGTCTTCGTTCTGATGACTGCCAGACAGATCTCTCCGTCGGATCTGAGTGCTCTTCGGAGGAAGGTTTCCTGCGAGGGCGGGCGGCTGGCCTTACTTCACCAGCGGAGCCCATTATCTTGCAGCAGCTGTTTATAGTTAACTGCAGCCCATACTTACAGCCGGAACGCAGAGCCTTTTTTAGTGCCTGTGGATTTGGATTTGCGGTGAGCAGAGCGAGGCTTAACCCTGTCCTCCCCCTGCAGCTGGTGACTTCAGTGGGCATCTGGGATGGAGGAAGTCTGCTAACAAGGAGGGTTAGATGGAGGGTTGCAAGGAGAGCAAACAGCTCTCCCCAAAGTCGGTACATACACATCCAGGTATGACTGCATGTTGGGGATGTGCTGGGCGATTTGTAGGCATTCTCTCAGTGTTTGTGGACCATCAGGGCTCTGAGGACACGGTTCCGCTCATCTCACAGGGGAGGAGATGGAGGCTCAAGCCATGAATGCTGGGATTCAAATCCACATGAACCCGGATAGAGCTGTGGCGCTCATCTCCTGTGTTACGCTGTATTGGGCCTTCTGTATTGGTGATCCAAAAGCATCCCCCAAGGACAGTCTGTGTGCCCCCCCCACAGTGCCGGGTCACCTATTATGGAGAGAGGGTCTCTGCCCCAGAGGGCTCTCAGGTTGGCCAGAGAGATGAGCAAGAACAGATGATACACCTGGAATAAAGAAAAGAAGGGAAAACCACAGAAACCTCTCACCCTACTAAGGTAGAGAAAGGAGATCTAGATCCAGAGGAATTTAAGGAAGAGGCGAGTTTACCTTAAAAACAAACAAAAAAAAACTAGGGCCCGGCTGGTGTGGGTCAGTGGTTGAGGTTCAACCTATAAACCAGGAGGTCACGGCTCAATTCCAGGTCAGGGCACATCCCCCGGTTGCAGGCTCAGTCTCCAGTAGGGGGCATGCAGGAGGCAGCTAATCAATGATTCTCTCGTTATTGATGTTTCTATGTCTCGCCCCCTCTCTTTTCCTCTCTTAAATCAACAAAAATATATTTAAAAACAAAACCTAGGGAACACAGCTGGGAAGAAATAATAAGATACGGGGGAAAAGAGGGGCTAACTGAATCAGAGTTGAGAGATGGGGGGGCAGGGGAGGCATCCAATGAGAACCCCTGGAGCACACTGGCTGCCCAGGGAGCACACATTTGGTTTAGCCAGATGAAAGATCACGCTGGCTGCTGAGAGTGGGGAGTGGGGGGCAGTGTTTTGGAGGGAGCAAGAGAGAGTATGTGCAAATCCAGGCTGCAATGACCCAGGACGAGGAACTGGCCCCGGCCCCAGGGATGAACAGCTGCTGCTGCAGCCAGACGTGTCTCAGGGAAGAGCAAATACAAATGGTGTTCGGCTTCCTCGCCTCCCTCCAGACTAGAAAGAGGTTAACTTTTCCAGCAGGAAGTTGGAAGGAACATTGCTCAAACCGCTAACTCAGCCCCAAATGATATACATTCCTGAGTCCTGAGGGTTACAAAGCTAATCACTGGAGATGGGGGTGGTGATGAAACCACACACACATACACACACACACACACACACACACACACACACACAGCCCCAAATGATATACATTCCTGAGTCCTGAGGGTTACAAAGCTAATCACTGGAGATGGGGGTGGTGATGAAACCACACACACATACACACACACACACACACACACACACACACACACACTCATTTTCTCAGCACGTCCGGAACTTTTGTTCTCCCTTTGTTTGACTCCAGCATCTTTCCTGAGGACAAAGAAAACCAAAGTTTTTGAAATCCACTGTTAAGCACAAAGAGAGGCGGAGTCAGGAGCTTGTGGGGGAAAGTTGGCTGCCTGGGAACCTTATTCTCTGCCTTGGTACCCGACCATCCACAGTGGGGGAGAGAGTGGCTTGCCAAAGGGCTCCGTGGGACTGGGCTCAACTAGAAGAATGTGTAAAGTTCTGTAAGAAAAGACAGCCCCCGCCCCTGAAAACCGAGCTGGAGCTGCTGGAGCTGCTGGAGCCGGGGAAAGGGGCCTTTACAAAGAAAAGTGCTTATTTGCAATCACTGTTTTCGGGCAACAAAGGCTCCCGACCTCTGGCTGGAGGAATTCCTGGACCAGGGCCTTTCTGTGGAGCTGTTAGTGATCTGAGCTTAATTACCGCTCCCCAGGCTCCTGCCACAGCCAGCCCTAGGGCAGGGAGGGCAGCAGAGGTCTGGGGCGGAGGTTTTGCCCTTTTAATTCCAATGTTCAACAAAGTGAAAGCCTCCTAACTGCAAAGCTAACAGCACCCTTCCTCCTGCTGCTCTGAATTCCTAATCTTTACGCTGCAGGAGTGGCAGGTCGGACATGGCAGGGAGAGGGCAAGGCCACCTGGGGAGGCCTGTGGGTCAGCCGATGGTCCAGGAGCCAGGTGTGCACCTCCTGCTGAGGGTCGCCCAGGAGACCTGACTGCCACTCAGCTGGAAGACCCGCCCTGGTGACTGGCTGCTCCTGCCTTGTTGCTTCCACTGCCAAGCAGGTGAAGGCCACTTCCAGCTGCCATGCGAGGCCGCGCTGTGGCATTGTTTCATGTCAGAGCAATGCAAACCTTTCCTGAAGAGAGGGCATGATAGTGAGCCAGTGTTCTCCCAAAAAGTGTGTGTGCGCGCTTGTGGTGTTTGTGTGGTGAGTGTGTGTGTGTGTGTAGAGAGAAGTAGAGAGAGAGAGAGAAAGAGAGAGAGAGAGAGATTTATTTTGAAGAGTTGGCTCATGAGATTATAGGGGCTGGCATGTCTGAAAGTTATAGCTCAGGTTAGCCAGCTGGAGATTCAGGTCAGAGTGGTGAGGTCTTGAGTATGAATCCGAGGGGTAGCATGCCCCAAACTCAGGCATGGTTTCTTTTCCTTTCTTTTTGTCAGTCAAAATCTTTCTTTTCTATGTGGCAATAGGTAGATTTTATTCCATAATCATTTTTAATTCTTATTTTTCTATTGCAGTTTATATTCAACGTGATTCGGTATTAGTTTCGTGTACATAGTAGAGTGGTTGGGCAATCATATACTTGCCAAAGTGTCCCCGCCCCGATATTTCAAGGACCCATCTGATAGCATACGTAGTCATCATCTTATTGACCATATTCCTTATGCTGTACTTTATTATCCTGGGACTATTTTGTGACTACCAATTTGTAGTTCTTAATCCCTAGACCTGATTCAAAAGAATATATGCACCCCTATGTTCATTGCAGCATTATTTGCAGTAGCCAGGATTTGGAAGCAGCCCAAGTGTCCATCAGTAGATGAATGGAAAAAAACAACAACTGTGGTACATTTACACGATGGAATACTATTCAGTCATAAAAACAGAAGGATATCTTAACTTTGGGGACAGCATGGATGGACCTAGAGAGTATTATGCTAAATGAAATAAGTCAGAGAAAGACAAATACCGTATGATTTCACTTACACGTGGGATCTAAAGAACAATACAAACAAACAAAATAGAGATGGACTCAAACATGGTTTCTAATGATGCTGTCTTGAGGAGAATCTCTTCACCATTGGGAAACCTGTCTTTCCTCTCACCTGATTGGACGAGGCCCATCACACTATGGAGGGTAATCTGCTTTACCTAAAGTCCACGGATTTAAATGTTAATCACCCCTGAAAAAAACATCTAAAGCAACATCTAAACTATTGTTTGACCAAACACCTGGACACCGTAGCCCACCCAAGTTAATGCATAAAATTAACCATCAAAGAAATGATTTCAACAATGTCCAAAATGTGCCAGTAGTTTCTATTGGGAGACCCTGTGTTGCAGTCCCTGTTCAGGCATTTCCATCCTTCCCACCCTGACCAGAGTTTAACTCATGCCATTTTTAAAATAATGCATCATTATTGTTGTTTTTATTGCAGTTGTTATCATCATTAATATCCTCTGGGTGCCTTTGCCTTTGAGCATTTCCTATATGCCAGGGACTGTGAGCCCGAAGGAAGATTCGAGTGCAGAAGAGACTGAGGGTTGGCTGCCTACTGAGAAAAGGAGGCAGGAACCCAGAGCCCAGGGCAGCTGGAGAGGGGCCACCTGGGTCTGAGGAACAAGGAGGGGGCTCTCAGTGGCTGGAAGCAAATGGAAGTGGAAGACATTGGCCAAAACCCCCTATAATTTCACCTCCCTCTGTTGCTTTATTATCCTCATCTGATGCCCCTTCCCACCATTGTACAACAGTACAAATAGAGACATGGAATCTAGACATGGGGTCAGGAGGAAGGCAGTAAGAATTCATGGAGAACCAGACAGCCATGGTCTCAGCCCTGATGAGTTTATACTTGTTAGAAGATGAATTGAGACATACTCACATTTCTAAGTGTTTATTTGAGCAAAAATCTATTAGAATTGGGCAGCGCCAAATCAGAAGTGCTAGGAGTGCTCCTCCCACAGAAGCCAGGGGAAAGACTTCTAGAACATCTTTGCAGAAGCAAAGACAGGAAATTATGTGATTGGCTAGAGCTTATACCCAAGTTGGCTGTGGGTAATTGGTTTTCCGTGGTGTTTTGATCTTGTAACGTTGAGGCATTTGCAGGCTTAGAGTTTGGTGTGCTTGCCTAGCCTGCCATGGATTAGAGCCACATCGGCCTAATGGCCTCTTCATTCAATCAATGTAACACACTAGACTGGGGGAGGCAGGCCTTATGCAAGGATGTTGAGTGTAATGAAAGTTAACAGCAAGGAATTAAGTGTGATGGGAGCATAAATCATAGTATTGAATCAAATTGTGTCAAGATAGGCCAACCTAAGAACAGAATGCATAAGATGAGAATTAAAGAAATGGGCCGGAGCTAGCAAAGTGAGCAGAATTGGGTTGGGGATGCATTATAGGCAGGAGGAAGCGGGGAGAAGGAGACTCAACCATGAGGAAGAACATGTTGTATTCCAGAAAATGAAAGGATGAGGGAATGAGTTCTCCCAACACAAGAGACAGAAAATGTTGTGCCCTTTCACTTCTTCACTCCTGCTGTTCCCTTGGCCGTGAATGCTATTCCCCTTCAAAATCTAGTGCATACTTGGCCCAATTGTTATCTGTCCTGAAGTTTGCCCACCTCTCCCCTGATGGACTCACTTCTTCTTCCCCCACAACTCTTTGTACAAATGTCTACCATGGTGTTCATCTATGTGCAATTCTGCTCTCTCACTGTGCCCACCTTTGTACACCTTATTCCCTGGACTTACCCGATGGCCATTGCCAAAAAGAACTCAATGCTTTTCCCAAAATAAACTGAATTCAGTTGATTTAACAACTTTTCATCAGGGAGAATACCCCCAGAAAGTGTCTAGCCGCAATCCCACCTATTACTGAGATGCTTTCTTCAGTATTTCTAACTCACAACAAGACTTTCCAGCTAACTATTGTCCTCCAGAAAGCCCCCAGAGGGCAATGAATGTCATCCATCTGTGTTTGGAAATACCTATGGCAGAACAGACTGGGAGAAAGGGTTGACTCCGGCAAAAAGATTAATAGTCTGACTTAAAAAATTATTAGGAAGATGTGAGGGAGGAATTAGGTTTGAATAAACAAAGCCATGTCTAATGAAACATTTTTTTATATCAAAGGCAAATTATGAGCAGTGGGGCTGACATTGAGTTTATAAACATCATAGAGTGTCATAAATATTGTGAGCGGGAAAGCCTGTCACAATAAGATGAGGTCACAAAAAGTAGGTCAGCACTGAAGATCTGAGAACAATCCAAGGGTTGCTCTACATGGGGGAATGGGAGCCTGGGCACCCAGCTGGTGTGGCTCAGTGGTTGATCATCAACCTCTGAACCAGAAGATCATGGTTCGATCCCACTCAGGGCACTTGCCCGGGTTACAGGCTCGATCCCCAGTGTGGGGGCATGCAGAAGGCAGCTGATCAAAGATACTTTCTCATCACTGATGTTTCTCTCTCTCTCCCTCTCCTTTTCTCTCTGAAATCAATAAAAAAATTTTAAAAAAATGGGAAGGGGAGCTGCAGGCTCAGTACCTGAGAGCCTCCTGCTTATTCCTCAGACCCAGGGCCCCTCTCCAGCTGCCCTGGGCTCTGGGCTCCTGCGTCCTTTTCTCAGTAGGCAGCCAGCCCTCAGTCTCTTCTGCACTTGAGTCTTCCTTTGGGCTCACAGTCCCGGGCATATAGGAGATGCTCAAAGGCAAAGGCACCCAGAGGATATTAATGATGATAACAGCGGCAATAAAAACAACTGCAGCAGCAACAGTACTGATGCATTATTTTTTTAAAATCTTTTCACCTCTGCGAACTGCCTTCCTCCCTCCACTGATCTTACTGTCCATCTCTGGTCACAGGCTGTCATCAGGAAGGGGCTTAAGCTGTAGTGTGGACACATAATGAATGGGTCACTGGGAGTAGACAGAGGCGTCACGTTGTGGTAGAAAAGCAACCGTTTTTCCTGATGAACTTGGAGCAACCTTATTTAATTATATTCGTGCGTTTATCCGGCCATTTGTTCATTCCTTCATCAGCAAATGTTTATTCCACGACTTAGCTGAGAAAAACCATTATCCATAATGCACCGCATTTGCTACCTGCCAGTAAGCATGCTTTCTAGAGTTGCCAAGGTGAGAAGCTTTAATTGCAAGTCAGGGCATGTAGTCTTGATTAGAGCTTGCATTGGAAATCAGTGTGTTTGTGGTTTTAGACCTTGTAGAATGAAGGAGTTTTCTCTTCTGTCCGGCTGTCCTGGGACATCTTGTTGCATCTCAGGGTCAACTGCTCAGGAATGCTGTTGTCTGGTTCTTTATGAAGCCCCTGGAGTCACCCAGTAGTGGCTTTGACCAACAGTTTCTGTGTTATCTTAGACGATTCCAAATTGCCAGTATTCTATCAGGAGTACGCGTAAAACGTGGTAACAAACAATCAGAGATGAAATTTTATTTATATGGACACTCTCCTAGATCTTGAGCATGTAATCCTATGCAAGAAAGGTCCAGCACCTCCCTCCTATAGCCGGAAGTCTACAAGGGAAGACGGATGTTACGTAAGAAATCACAGTCTGTGTGGTGAGTGCTAAAACAGGGGAAGGATAGAGGAATGTGCCAACATAGAGCAGAGACCTACCCCAGTTCCGGGGTCTGTGACATTTAATGAATAGTAAAAATGCGTAATCTTCAGCAATTCCTAGGCAGAGATGGGGTTCGCAGAGAAAGCAGTCAGGACCAAGAGTGCTCCAGGTGTCTAAATAAGATGGCATGTGACATCTGGCACCTAATGCCCAGCGTTTCATACCAGGTGCTAAGGTTCACATACCTCTGCAACTTACTACGTGACTCTGGGCAAGTTCCATAAGCTCCCTGTGCCTTCTCATTTATAAAATGTAAAACTGCAATGCCCAGCCTTGTAGCATTTATTTTGATAAAGTCATACATGACAAGCTCTTAGAAGAGTGCATGGCTCATAATGAGAGCTTACAGAAATGTTAGCAGTTATGATCATGATCATAATCGTGATGGTTACTGTTGCTAGCTATATCATTTCTTTTTTAAAAATATATTTTTATTGATTTCAGAGAGGAAGGGAATAGGTAGAGAGAGAGATCGAAATATCAATGATGAGAGAGAATCATTGATGGGCTGCCTCCTGCACACCCCCCACGGGGATCAAGCCCGAAACTCGGGCATGTGCCCTGACCAGGAATTGAACCATGACCTCCTGGTTCATAGGTTGACACTCAACCACTGAGCCACACTGGCTGGACTAGCTATGTCATTTCAAAGAGCCTCAAGTTTCTTATCCACAAAGTGGGATACTAAAAACTTCGTTGCAGAGGGATTCTTAACTAAATTGATAAAAAGCACATGCCTCTTCTAGGTATCCTGTAGATGTATGATAGATACTATCTGGTATTCACAGGAAGAGCCCAAACCTCATGGCGCGCCTTGGCCTTGACCTTGGCCCTGGCTGCTGTTTGCAGCTGTGTTCATGTGTACATACTGACAGGTGTTCCTTCTCCAGGTGTGCCTAAGGCAACAAAGCTCATGTAGAGGATGGGTCAGGTGGACCACCCTCTCCCAGACATAAAGATGGGCCACCCTTGCCCGGCCTGCATGGCTCAGTGATTGAGTGTCAGCCTATGAACCAGGAGGTCACAGTTCGATTCCCTATCAGGGCACATGCCTGGGTTGCAGGCTTGATCCCCAGTAAGGGACATGGAGGAGGCAGCTGATTATTATTCTCTCTCATCATTGATATTTCTATATCTCTCTCCCTCTCCCTTCCTTTCTGAAATCAATAAAGATATATTTAAAAAAAAAAAAAAGATGGCCACCCTTCCTAAGCCTTCCTTGCTTGGCAAGGGCCATGTGAGTGACACTCCCTCATGCCTACACATGAGTTGTTTAATGATGGTTCTTTCAACATCCCGACCCATCCATGTCTCTTACTCGGAGTGTGACGTTCAATGGGGAAAGGTCAGCAACAAAGAGGAGGTGGTCACAAATTCTTGAGCCAAGGTCTGTCACAGAGCGGTGCAGTGACCTTTCAGGGGCTCCCCTTGGCTCCCCTGGATTTGGGTCCGGGAGGAAGAAGATGGGCCTCTCTCTGCACAAAGAATCCATCACCCAGCCCCCTTTTCCCAGGACCCATTAAAATGCTGACACCATTCATCTGCGCTACTTTACTTCTCATTATGCAGAAATGTGCTCTTGATCAAAAGTCCCCTTGTGGAGCAGACAGATTCATCACCAATAGCTGTGGGCCACACACCAGAAATTCATAATCAGCAAACACTGTTCACCCAGATCATTCCCAGGACTTGCACGCTCAGAGCCATGTCTGTCACTGGGAAGAGGCAACCATCCGGGGTGCAGTCTGAAAATAGCCCTGGGAGTTACCCTTCTGACACAGTTCAATTGAGGACTGAACTGCATCTTCCTCATACCTGTTCGGGTCATCTACTTCCTGAGAACTTGACCCCACATGGGAACTAACAACAGCCTAGAATTTGGAGAGAAAGGGGACTTCAGAGAGAGATACAGACCCAGTGATACAAGGGTACCAACTCAGGGGCATAAAGACACTAGTAGATGACAGAGACATTTTGACTCTTAACTATAGTTTGTTTAATCTCATTATAAAGAACATTCACTTGTAGGTTAAGTAGGTTGATTCCAAAATTTTTAATTGCATTGACACATTATACACACACACATACATACACACATCTATGTATAAAAGGCTAATATGCAAAGTGTCCCCTCGGGAGTTTGACCAGGAAACCGGTAGTTCAATCGCTTGCTATGATGTGAGCTAACTACCAGCGGGCGGTGGCGCTTGGGTGGCGAGAGAAAGAGGAGGCAGGGGAGGAGGGTAACCTGATTGGCCCTGATCGCTAGTCAG
>NW_006295183.1:2407740-2447225 GCF_000327345.1 Myotis davidii | reverse complement strand
GTGAGTTAAAAAAGGAGGAAGCAGTGAAGAGATAAACACATACCAAAATCTAAGGAAGTTAATAAAAAAAAAAACTGTACTCAGGGGAAAATGTATCTCCACAAGTTAAATTCATAAATTAAAAAATGCATTTATTTCAGAGTTAAAGAACAAGGAAACACTAAGAAATGTAATACTCATCTTAATACATTAGAAAAGAAAATATAAGAAAAGGAAATAGAAATTAATAAGGTATATAATTAATATAATTGTAACAGTGGTAATGACAATGACATCTGAAAAATGTTTCCTTAAAAAGACCAATAAAATTGACAAGGAGTATTGTTAAGGGGGATGGGGAGAGACAGAGAAAAATATGCAAGATTTTGAAAAAGAAGACGTGATTGCAAACAGAAAAAAAAGATTAAAAGAATTAAGGGAATCATTCCTATAACTTTATGGAATCAATACAATAACTTAGAGGAAATACATGATTTCCTAGAAAAACATAAATTATCAAAATTGACTCAGGGAGAGAAAAATGAGAATACTACATTACTTTAGATAATATTGAAAAGGCAATATAAAATTTATCACTGAAAAAGGCAAGATAGACTAGTTTAAAGCTGACTTTCATACATCATTTACAAAATAGACAATTTAAATGTTGTATGAGCTAGTTCAGATCATATGAGAGAAAATATTTGCAAATCGTGTATTTGATAAAGGACTTGTATCCAGAATATATAAAGAACTCTTCTAATTCAATGATTAAAGGACAGATAGCCCAATTTTAAAATGGGCAAGGGGTCTGACTATGTATGTCTCTAATGAAGTTAAACAAAAGGTCAATAAGCTCATGAAAAGATGTTCAATATCCTAATCATTGGGGAAATGCAAACCAAAGCCTTAATGTGATACCACTTCATGTAGTATGATTATAACAGGAAAGATAATAACAACAAGTACTGGCAAATATGTAGAGAAATTGGAACTCTTATACAATGTTGGTGGGAATGGAAAATAATGCAGCCACTTTAGAAAACAGTTTGGCAATTTCTGAAACTGTTAAACACAGAGTTAGCATATGACCCAGTAATTCCAGTCCTAGGTATAGTCTTAAGAGACATAAGTACATACATCCAAAAAGTAAAAAGAAAAAGAAAAGCATGAACATGAATGTTCACAGCAGAATTATTCACAAAGCCAAAAGGAGAACATCTCAAATGTTCAACAACAAATGGATGGGTGAATAAAATGTGATACACGCATGCAGTACAAAGCAACAAAAAGGAATGACGCTCTAAGACATGCTACAATTTTGATGAGGCCTGAAAATATGATGCTAAGTGTAAAGTCAGAAAAGGCCACATATTGCATGATTCCATTTCTATGACATGTTCAGAATAAACAATTAGACCGAGACAGGAGGTAGATTAAGGGTTGTCTAAGAAAGTGGAGAGAGAATGAGGAGAGACCACAAATGGTTATGGGGTTTCTTTTTGGAGGTGATAAGTAGACCCTAAAATTAGACTGTAGTGATGGTGGCACAATACTGTACTGGAAATATTGAATTGTGCACTTTAAATGGGGAAACTATATAGTATGTAAATTATATCTAAATAACCATTAGAAAAGGGAAAGGATGGATTGAAAGTCTGAAGATGAATCTGACAGGCCCACACTTGGTCTCTCCTCACCTATAATACTCCAGGCACTTTACCTGTTCCGATGTTCACTTTAACATGAAGTAATAAAGAATTCAGCCTTTTATTCTTTCATAGAAATTTATATCACATGAACATTACCATTCTGCTCTGGAATATAAGGAAATAGCTAAAAACATCTAAAAAGCATGTTCCAAAAGTTTTAAACCTAATAAGTTCATGGAAAAATATATTTATAGCATCAACAACCTGGATGCTTAAATGAGAAAATTAATTATAAAGCCATTTGACAGGGCTGGATCAATGAAAGAATTTTAAAACCATACACATAATCTGTATAATTCTTATGTATTACTTTATGTAGCAAACTGATATTCTGAAATGTGCTAATTACAAAAATGAATGTTAACTCAGTGACTCCCTTCACAGAGCTCAACGTTGAGTGTAAGTTTTGTCATGAATATTCATTTGGGAACAAGTTATTGACTCAAACTTAATGCATATAGGCCTTTTTCTAGACGTGTTCTGGGAAGTTAGCTAATACTTATTAAGCATGACGAATACTGGACAAGGAGAAAACATCATGTGTAGAGATTGATACACAAAGTCTTTCTGGAGACCATGATACTGTCTGTATGTCCGCAGCCACCACATAAACTTGTGGCTACCCTCTCCTGGCCTCTTTAAAGGAGCCCAGCAGGCAGTGGGTAATCGCGGTGGGATCTCCAAAGGTCCCTAAGGTGTGCTGCTTTTGGAGTTTCTCCACAGCATCTGCTGCCAGCATGTCCTGATTCTCTTCCCCGGCTGTGAGAAGTGAGAAGCCCTGGTCCAGCTCCAGGCCCTGGCCTCTGGCGTTAACATGTAGATCTGTGACTTCCATCCCATACATCTCTGCTGTCCCGTATTATGTCTGGGAACTGTCAGTGAGTGATTGATACACCCCAAAACCTCCATCTTTCTCCCTGGAGTGGAGGTGATCGGGATAATTATTATTAAGCACAAAGTGTGAGAGGAGAGTGATGCAGGCCCTTTAGATAGATGAACGTTCAGTCCTCATGGCCATTCTCTCCCATGGGATTTCAGTGGGAAGTGCTTTAACTGTTTTAGGACCTTGGATGCAATTGAGCAACTGATAGGGGCAGATTTCGAGGACTTCACCCCTGCACCAATGTTCCCATCAGCCTGGCCCAAGGACACGTGTGAGGTCACCTGGAGAGGCTGTTAAACACATAGACTCTCTGGGCCCAGCCCAGCCTGACAGAATCAGACTGGGTGGATAGGAGGGTATTTCCCCGAATCTTAATACTTCACAATTTCCAGTGGTGATTGGGATACACACAGATTTGAAAACCACTGCATTATTCTTCTTTGATCATTTAGTTCCGCCTTTCAGCAATTTCCTAAACACATTCAATCCCCTGATGGCCAAAATGCACATTATCAGCATCATTTCCACCGTGGATGGGGGAAGATTTTCTTATACTTTTCGATCCCCATTTGTTATACTGTTTATGATGCATCATCTGCTGGAAATCCCAAACAGGGAAGAAAAAAAAACTAATAAAAAATTACTCAGTGTGTTTGTGGCACCACTTGGCTGAAGAAATGAGCTCAAGAATCTGGATTTGACCTGCCATTATTCAAACACCTGTAGAGGACCTCTGCTCCGCCAAAGCTCACATGGCTGAGGTGAAGGCTTGTACCAGAGCTGCTAAACCCTCTTGCTAATGACTTGACGTTGGGTTCCCAATCACTGTCCTCTTGCTCCTGTTTAGATGCAAGCTCCATGGGCATGAGAATAAGGCTCCTCAGAATGGGAAGGGTCTTCTTGGGTGCTTGGTACAAAGGATGTGTTTAGGCTTTGGCTAACCAGTTGTACGTATTGTCTCCACATTTAATCTTCTCCCACACAATGCCGTGTTAATGGTGAGCTGCTTCGTAATTATTTACCAGCTGAATGAGTCAAGATACCAATCACTTATGTGTGAGAATCAAAACTAGCAGAGGCCTTTGATGGATTTGATTCAAAGTTCTCCATCTCCTCTTATAGTTGAGAAGACAGGATCCCTGGGATCATTGATTGGAACTCAATTCCTTTCCCCAGTAGGAGGAGGTCACTTCACCTCATTCTTTATACTTGAGAGCACCTGGTTGATGGTATGTTGTCCCATCTCAGGAAAGGTCTCCCTGAGTTTCTGACCTTTTATAGATTCCTCAGTTATAACATGGTTTCCTGAAGTCACTGTGACTTTAGGCCAGGGGTGGGGAACGTCCAGCCCATGGGCCATATAAGGCCCTCGAAGTCATTTGGTCTGGCCCTGTCAAGGCATAAGGGGTGAGTTAATTAAATGTCTGTCTGAGCAAATATAACAGGCTAATTTTTAAGTTGATAATTTTGTTTGGCTTGCGAATGATGTTATAAATACTCAAGTGGCCTCTGGCAGAAAAAAGGTTCCCCACCCCAGTGCTAGGTGGTGTGATTTTTCCTCTCATTCTTTATTTAATATCGATACTTGCCATATGCCTGACAAAAAAAGGGGGGGGCAGAAGAAAGAGAGAACAAGATGATGTTTATTAAAAGACAAGTGGAGAGAAGAGAGGGCTGTAGATGATAATTTCAAGCAAAAAAAAAAAATTCTCACTGAGCTGAGAGTGTTGAATCCTTAGAATACCAGAAGTTTAACACATTATATAAATACCCACCGCGCATATGCAGTGGTAGTAATAATTAGTTTTCTCCCCTTTCCTCTCTGTTGTTTCTGCCCACACAGATCTCCTATTTCGAGCTTTGGTGAAACAAATGCATCTTTCAAACTGGAAGCCCACGCCTTGTTTGCACAGACACAGGTCTCTTTATCGCCACGTGCAGTCTCCCCAGCTAGCGGGAACTGAACAATGAGGCATTTTCTTCTCTGTCCGGCCCCGGAGCTCTGACAGCATTCATTTAATTTCCACATAAAATGTAACCTGCACATAATCATAGGTCACTCACAACAATACGGGTCCACCCGCCCTGACCACCCACTGCCCTGCTAATTGTGGGAGAATGGAATCCACAGCGAGGGCTCACAGATGGAACTCGACGAGCATTTGCTTTTGTGATGCTGGGAAGGAGGCTCTAAGGAAAAGTGCCCACAATGCCATAGACGTTGCCTCCCTCGCCTGACTTTGCTCAAGAAACAAAGATAAGCCTGGCCTGGCCAGCGTGGCTCAGTGGTCGAGCATCGATCTATGAACCAGGAGGTCACGGTTCGATTCACGGTCAAGGCACATACCCGTGTTGCGGACTCAGTCCCCAGTGTGCAGGAGGCAGCCGATAAAGGATTCTCTCTCATCATTGATGTTTCTCTCTCTCTCGCCCTCTCCCGTCCTCTCTGAAGTCAATACAAATATTTTTGAAAAGAAAAAGGAACAAAGGCAAGGCTCCTCGTGTGCAGGCATTTCTGGTCGCCCTGATGCCCCTGGCACAGCTGGGCCACTTACCTTCTTGGGAGAGAAGCTGAGATAGACAAATGGTCGCTTGAGCAGGGACAATCAGTCACTGATTCATCGCTCTTGCTGTGGAATACTTCTAAAATATTGACTTCAAACCTTAGATTCTTCCTTCTAAGCCTAAAAGAGAAGCAGAAGTTCCTTTTGTGTAGAATGGGGTTCTGAAGTGAGGAAACCTACATTTGCCCGTAGGTGCAACGTTCTTTTGGGTTTGAAGAGGCAGAATCGGGAGTTACCGAAGAATATCGGACCAGAAAGCTGATGACCAATCCTGACAAACTCATTGTTTATCTCATAACATCTTTTTCTTTTTACTAAGATAATGCAAGGTCATTGCAAATTGTTTGCAGAGTGCAGACAGCGGAAACAAGCCCATGTTCAGCAAGGATTGAAAGAGAGCAACCTGGGATGCGTCAGGAATGAAATAGAAACCAGAGTGACTGCTGTGTGCTCCAGCGGAGAGAGGGGTCCCTCAACCAGACTGAGCCCCAAGCTGGGGCTGCAGATGTGTGTGTGTGTGTGTGTGTGTGTGTGTGTGGCAAGTGTATGCACATGTATGTGTGTTAGTGTGTGTATGTGAGTGTGATGAACAGATGTGTACAAGAGTGCATGTGTGTGCATGTGACAGGTGTATGTTTGGGACAGTGTAGGAGTGTGTGTGCACATGGCAGATGTATGTGTGGGACAGTATGTGTGAGTGTGTGTGACAGGTGTACGCATATGTGCATGGGTGGGAGTGTGTGCAAGTGTGTGCATAAGAGAGTATGTGTATGTGTGTGGAGGTGTGTGGTGGGGCTGTGAGAGCCAGGCCAGGCCTTGGACAGGCTCAGGATTTGAAAGCGCTCTCACTTTTATAAGGCACTCTCCCACATCTACCCCTAAAGATTTGGGGCTAATCAGTAAATCTCAAAAGAACTTTCCCTTTATTCTCCCTCTCGTCCTTAAAAAGCATCCGTTTTCCTTCCTCCAACCATGTTGCCAGTGACTCTGTGGCTCTGGTCTGTGCCCACCTTGCCTGGTGGCCTGGGTTTGCTCTGGAGGAATGAGGAGAGGGAGTGGGGCTCACAGGTGGGAGGGCGGCCCTGGGCCGGGGCCGGCCCAGCCTTCGAGGGCGCTGAGGCGGAGGCATGTTCCTTGCTCTGAGTCACTGGACAGGGAGGGAGAAGGCGGGTGGATCCTAGCCATCGGTGAGTGACCATTCTCCATTCGGGGGTCCGTGGGGCCACGAGCAGAGGGCAGCAGGCCCGGGGATGGAGAGACACAGGGTCCTGGGCACAAAGCTAGGACAGAAGTCTAGAAGCCAATATGGGGTATTGAAGAGAAAGCTGTCTGAGGCAGGCAGCCCGAGGGGCCCTGGCTTCTGAGAATGAAGGGAAGTGCAGGGACCCAAGAAGGCAAGTGGGATCCCCAGGAGGTGTGGCTGGGCTTCTCCATCCCAGGTCACAGCGGGTGACTTGGTTCAAGGCCTCACCAGGGGGATGGAGGAGGCAGCCGGTGCCTGCGGCCTGCGAATGTTGCTCGAGTCCTCCATAGTGGTGGGCCCCTCTGTGAGGAATGGAGAGAAGGGAGTCAGGCATGGTCCCTGTCCCACGGGTGTGCCAGGTGCATGGGAGACACACACATACATGCATATCCACACATGTGCACACACACATACACACACACCCCTGGGAACGTGTCGATTGACTTGACATCCATGCTACTCAAAGTGTGGTCCATGGCCTGACAGGGCAGCATCCGCCGACGCCTGTTAGACGTGCAGAGTCTCAGGCCCCGTCACGGACACGGTGAATGCGAATAAGAGTTTTAACAAGAGCACATGGGAGCCAGAGCAGCCCCTCTCCACGTGGCGGGGATCAGGGAAGGCTTCCGGAGGCGGGCTTTACTTCCTTGGTCGTGCAAGTGAGGAAAAGGAAGGTGGGCAGGCTCTGTATCAGGAGCTCAAGGCGGCATAGCTGTTAACAGCCTCAAGCTGGTCTCAAGCCCAGGTGGCACGACTCAAAATTAAACCGTTTAAACCAAGACACCACTGAGCCCCGGCTCCTCTGGGCCAATCCCAGCGCTGCGTGCTCCTCGTCTCCATCATCTGCAGGTGCACCTCATTGTATGGAGCTTCGCCTTGTTGTGCTTCACAGACGCTGTGTGTTTTATAAATTGAAGACGAGAGCCTCCAGCAGCATAAACATGGCGACTCGCTGCATTGCGGTGACGTGGAGCGACCTGCCGTGTCTCCAAGGCACGCCTGGACTCAGATTCTCACAGCAACCTGGGAGAGATATTCCCCCCATCCACCGAGGAGGAAACAACGGGCCCAGAGAGGGCGGTAACTTTTTCCAAAGCCACACAGCTAGCGGGAGGCAGAGCAGGATTCTGATGAACCCCAGTCTCACTCCTGAGCCTGCGTTTGATTTTTGCTGATGGCTTCCTGCTGCAACGTCTAAAGGTGGGAAGTAGTGGGAAGTATGTCCCTTCTCAGCTGGCATCCTGCTTCCCTCTCTGGGGACAGCCAGCCCACGGCAGCCGGGCCTGCGGCCACAGGCAAGGACCCCTGCAGGCCCGTGTGAGGGCAGGCACACAGCACGAGGACGCCTGGCCAGCCAGCATTTGGAGCGCCCGTTGGGGTCAGAGCTGGAAATGTGTGTGCTTTCTGCCTGAGCCACACAACTCATGTCTTCCCGTGGACACAGCCCCTGGAGCCGCCAGCCTGGGAAAAAAATTCAAGGAAATCAGGTTCCCGGAATGTCTCCAGGTTTCCAGGTAGCAGAATGTCGAGGGGACATGACTGCTCGCCTGTTTCTCTAATTGTAACAAGACATCCTTCCCGTGCAAACTCGGGTGGCATTTCCTGTCCTCACAAGCCCTCGCCTCGGACGCAGGCAGCTGGATCCCTGCCCTTCAGCATCGATCTGCCAGGAGCTGACAAAGGTTTGCAGGTGAAACCGCCGCACACTGTTTTCCTGAGTCCCAAACTCCCCGCCCGCGTGCGAGGGCCTCCCAAGGCAACCCGCCCGCCTAAACCCGCGAGCCCGTTGCACTCCAAAGACCAGCAAAATCCAAAAATCAGATCAAATCAGCGGGCTCTGAAAACCTGCCCCGACCATAACGGGTCCCCTGGGGCAGGAGCTTCAGAAGCATCTGCCAACCCTGATCCTGGGGTTCTGAGCTGCCTCTGAGCCGTCCCTCTCCTGGGCTCAGCTTGCCCGGGGCAGGCCGGAGGCCATGGGCCCCTCAGGTGCGGCTGCTGAGTGGAGCAGGCTCCTGATGAGGCAGGTGTCAGGCCAGAGAGAAAAATCATCAGTGATTCGTGTGTGAAGGAGGAACTGCTCAGACAGTGGCTGGGAAGGAAGGTGACTGTCCACAGGGCCTGTGCTCGGGATGGAAAGTCCTCGAATTCCCGCGTGGCTGATGGGGATTGAGGAAGCCAGGCCGCTCCTCTCCCTCCCTTCCTCGGGAAGCAAGGAGCTCAGGACCACCCGCCACCCTGTGACCCAGGTTCAAGATCACCTAACAGGTACAGAGACGTCTCAGGGAAGCAGTGCCTTTTTGGCTGCTCTCACTGTGAAAGTGTGACGAGGCGGCCGGGGCGATTGTGGGAAGGGTACCCCCGGGACGAAAACAAGGCTTTCAGCTCTACAAATGCTTTTGAGATTAGAGGAGCCCCTTGGTGGCTTCGGCTTTAAGCGGAGATTGTTCCCTTGAGAGGAATCAGCCTCAAATTTGCCAGCGCTCATGGGCTTAAGGAAGGAAATTGTTCCAGCCGGGAGAGAGGCTTTTATCCAAGGCCCTGCTGCTGAGTCAGAAGTGGAGAGAGATGCTCTGTGTTAGATGTCAGTGGCTGGGCTGCGGGCGCCCTGTGGGCAGAGAGGGGCTGAGAATCAAAGAGTTGGTATGATTTTTGCATCCGGCAGCATCTTTCACCCCGAAGCCTGCTTTTAAGATTGGTCTCTGCTCCTGTGCCTAGTGGGAGCTGGCTCCATTGTGTTGCTGAGTGGTTTTCCAGTAGAAGAACATAGCATGGTTTGTTTATCCATTTACCTATAGCTGGGTTTCGGGACTAATCACAGTTTTGGTTATGATGCGTAAAGCTATCATGAACGTTCTTGTGCAAATCTGTTGGTGGAAATACCCATGCATTTCACTCGGGTAAATATCTGAGAGTGGGATATCTGAGGCATCGGGTAGGTGTGTTTTCAGCTTTCTGAAAATCTACCAAATCGCTTCTCAACATAGCCGAACCATTTCCCATTCCCCTCGGCGATACAGGCGAGTTCCGGGAGGCGCTGCGTCCTTACAGGTGCTCGGGATGGCCGGTGTTTCCTGTTCTAGCCCGTAGGACGTCTGCCTGTTAAGGGGGAATCGCATGGCAGGACTGATGGGCATTCTCTGATCACAAACTGAGGGTTGCACCTACACTTACTGGCTAAGTGCATATTTGCTTCTGCAAGTATCTGTCCATTTCCTTATCAGGGTATTTGCTGTTTTATTATTGAACCGGGCGAGTTCTTAGTATATCCTGGGTTAGAGTCCTTTGAAAATATTTTTCCCAGCCAGTGACATTTTTGATGGTGGTGGTGTCAATTTAGTACAATTTGGTAATTTTACTCGTCTTTAATGTATCTTTTTTTTCTTTTATGATTAGTGCTGTTTGAATCCTATCTAAGAAATTTTCGTCCACCTCAGGATATGAAGATTTTTTATGTTTCTTCTAAAGTTGTCTAGTTTCAGCTTTTGTGCTTAGGGATGTGCTTCTGCTCAGATTAATTTTTGTGGCAGGTGTGGGGCAAGGACCGAGATCCCCTTCTTTTCCATACAGGCATCTCCTTCCTCCAACGCTGGTTTTTGAAAGCCTTCTTAGAAACATCTCTGCACACTATTTCTTAAATACCTCCCTTTTCCCATCGACTTGCCTTGGCACCTATAGGTGTGAGTTTATTTATGGAATCCCCATTCTGCTCCAGTTGGTTTATTCATCTGTCCTCACAGTACAACCACCCAATATCAATACTGAAGCTTTCATACGTCTTAAAATCAGGTACTGTGACTCCTCCATCTCTCTGTCAAGATGGTTTTGTCTAGTTTACGTCCTTTGTATTTGCATGTAAATTTTAGAATCATCTTGTCACTTAGTGCAAACAAGCCTGCTGGGATTTAATTAGAAAGATATTTAATCTATAGAACAGTTGGGAGAGGAATGACATCTTAGTACTGACTCTTCCAGTCCCTGAACATAGTAAATCTTTTAACTTTTTCTCAACAGCATATTGTAATTTTCAGTATAGAGGCCTGGTTTATGTTTTTAAATATATATATATCTGTCCTCAAATATTTTGTTAGTGTTGTCAATATTACCTTCAGTTTTACTTTCCAATGGCTATATTAATTATCAATCACTGTACAGTAAACCACCCAAGAATTTAGTGCCTTGAAATAACAGTAACCATTTATTATCACTCATAGTTGCTATCAGTCAGGGATTTGGAGCCAATTAAATGGGAAATTCCAGCTCGGGGTCTCCCCTAAGGTTGCAGTAAAAAATCATATAGGGCTGCAGTCACCTTGCCCAGGACCAGAGGACCCCCACTGCAAATCAGCTCACTCACCTGGTTAGCAATTTGGTGCCAATCATGTTGCCATGGCAGCCCCTCCATGGGGTTGCTGGGCGGTCCTCACTGGCCTCCTCCACAGTGAGTGACCCAAAGGACCAAGGAAAGCCACCATGCCTCCCTGAGAGTCTCAGGAGCCCCACTTTGTTCCCTTCAGCTTATGCTATTGGTCACTCAGGCAGCCCTCCTTCAGTGTCTGTGGGGAATACTCAGGAATCAAGAGAAAGAGGCAGGCAAGCGTCACTGGGGAGCATCTTACACCAGCTACCCACTGAGTCTATAGAGACAGAACTGATTTCTGGATGCTGACTTGTATGCCTGTGACCTTGCTAAATTGACATTAATTTAAGTAGGTATGTGTGTTTTCTAAAATACCTTAGGATTTCTCTATGTAAACAATCATGCCATCTGTGAATAAAGATACACTATTTCTTTCGAATCTTATGCCTTCTACTAGTATTTCTCTTTCTTTAGAGCACTGGCTAAAATATGTAGTGTAATGTTGACTGAAAGTGGTAAGAACAGGCCTGGCCAGTGTGGTTCAGTGGTTGAGCGTCCTCCCATGCACCACACAGAAGAGGTTGTTTCTATCACCCAGGAAATTCCGAGAAATTCTGGAGTTCTGTGTCAGAAGCCAAAGTCAAAAAACAAATATTAAATATTAGCACAGCCAAATATTGGCAAGTACCTACATATATAAATATAGTGTGTAAAAATCAATAACAACATTATTAAAAAAAAAAAAAAAACAACTATAGACTATAGTTAACTACTGGAAAAAAAGTCGTCTCTAGTCCCAGGAAGAACACATCCAATATTTGACCTTCAGGTTGGCTGTAGGTTCTTCATGGATATCCTTCATTGGCTTGAAAAAGTTTTCCTCTATTCCTTGATTGCAGAGTTGTCCCCCCGACCACCCACCACCACCACCACTACACCCCCCACCACAGGAACATTGAATTTTGTCCAATTATTTTTCCCACATCTATTAAGGTAATCACATAAATTTCTCCTTTATTTTGTTAATGTGGTTCATACATTGGTTGAGCATGCCCAAATCAATCAATCTTGCATTCCTGGAATGAATCCCAATGACGAATTATCCCGTTTACATATTTCTGGATTAATTTTTTAACACACTTTTAAGTAGTTCTGCATTTATATTCATGAGGGCTGTGAGACCATAATTTTATTTGCTAATAATATGCTTGTCAAGTTTTGGTATCAGTAATATTGACCTTATCAAACAGGTCAAATGTCTTTCCTAATCCTCTATGTTCCGAAAGCGTGTATATGAAATCAGTGTCATTTCTTCCTTAAATGTTTTATAAAATTTACAATAGCAACCATATGGATCTTGAGTTTTCATGTCAGTAGATTTTTCCCCCTAATTTGATTTCTTTAAAAGATATATTACTATTCATAATTTTTCTTGTGCTAGTTTTGCTATATTGTCACTTCCAAGAAATTTGCCACTTTGTTTTCGTTGACATATATATTGGCGCTAACTTGTTCCTCTCGTAATATTTATAGGACCTGGCATTATTTCCCCATTGTCATTCTGATATTAGCATAAGGTTGCCAGTTCTGTAATATTTGTAGGGCACATCGTTGTGTAGAGAGGTGACACAGTGGGTATCACTGCTCTGCTGTCGTTTGAGAGAACTGCCCTCAAGGTTGATCCCTGCCTGGTACTGTCATTCTTCTCTGGTTCTCCTCTATGTTTCCCCACCCCTCTACCCTCCCCACACCCTATGCCATGCTCTAAGGCAGCGGTTCTCAACTTGTGGGTCACGGCCCCTTTGGGGGTCGAACGACCCTTTCACAGGGGTCGCCTAAGACCATCGGAAAACACATATATAATTACATACTGTTTTTGTGATTAATCACTATGCTTTAATTAGGTTCAATTTGTAACAATGAAAATACATCCTGCATATCAGATCTTGACATTACGATTCATCACAGTAGCAAAATGACAGTTATGAAGTAGCAACAAAAATAATTTTATGGTTGGGGGTCACCACAACATGAGGAACTGTGTTAAAGGGTCGCGGCATTAGGAAGGTTGAGAACCACTGCTGTAAGGGCTTTATTTTGTTTAACCTTTGACAGCAGTTTCACTATAATGTACCCGGGTGTGGTTTTCTTTGTATTTGTTCTGCCTGGGTTTACTGGGCTTCTTGGATCTGTGGGTTGATGATTTTGCTTAAACTTTGAAAGTTTGGCCAATATTTCTTCAAATACACTTTTTTCCTAATTCACACTTTCATCTCCTTATGGACACAAGAACAGGTTTTATTCTTTGTTTTTGTTTTTGTTTTTTTAGTCCTTCTCTTTCCTCTGCTCTTAGCCTGGATGGATACTATTAATATATCTTTAAGTTTATAAATACCTTTTTGGGGGATGATTTCTTTGTAATAGTATTCTGTTAATTCATCCAGTGATTCTTTTTTAAATTTTAGCAATAGTACTTGACCATTTAAAAATCTCAGTTTGGCCTGGCTGATGTTGCTCAGTGGGTGAGAGCCGACCCATGTCCCAAAAGGTCACCAGGCTCGATCCCCGGTAGAGGGCATGCAGGAGACAACTGATCGAAGTTTCTCTCTCATAGATGTTTCTCTCTCTCTCCCGCTCCCTTCCTCTCTTTCTTAAGTCAATAAAAACATCTTTAACATCTCAATTTGATTCCTCTCTTTTTTAAGTTTTCATCTCTCTTCTCGAGTTATCCATTTTTAATTTATTATATGTCTCTAAACTTTCATATTGGTATTTAATTTTTTAATAAAGTACGGATACTTTTTCCCAGATTTATTGAGATAAAAGTGGCAGGTAACATAGTATAAGTTTAAGATGTACATACAGCATATTGATTTAATATATTTATCAATTGCAAAATTTATAAATTACCACCATAATATTAGCTATCACCCCCACTCATTGCCTAGTAACCATTCCTTTTTTTGTGATGAGAACACTTAAGTCTATTTTGTTGGCAATATTCAAGTATGTGATACAGTATTATTAACTACAATCACCATGCCATATATTAGATCCCCAGACTTGTGTGTTGGGCATCATTAATATGTTACAGAGACTGAATTTTGTTAGCATGCTTGGAACCATGTAGCTCCCCTCCCACCCAGTAGTCAAGTGTATTTAGTCACAGATCTTCTTGGTTGAGGCCTTGTTCGGGTGGTTCTGTGATGGTTTTGTCCCCAGTCCTAGGGCCAGCGTATGGTCTCTGTGTGAATGAGCGTCCCGGTTGAGGTCACAGTGCAGCTTGCATTGAAGGAGTCATTCCAGGGAAAATCTCGTAGTTCTCAGAAAGAGTCATTCTAAGTCGTGGCCTTTCTGGAGTCCCAAGGAAAAGCCACAGATATTTACCTCTGTACTCATACCTCTTTGGTGGGCAGTGAAGTAAATCTCTGCTTAGCTGTCTCATCCTTATAGCTGTTAATACTAGTACCTCTGGGCTCCATAGAGTCTCATCCAAACATGCAAAGTTAAGGATTCAGGCTAAGATTAGAGAAGAATTCATATTTGGGTTTTTGGAGCTTCTCTGTGATTTTATTCTTAGAATTCTCCTCTTCTATGTTCCAGGATGTCTGGAAATCCAAAAACACTGCCATCTGATTCCTCAGGACTAGAGACTGTGGCTTGAGCTCTGGCTGTTACACCTCATAACTATTAGAGCATCTTCAAGGGGAAAATAAATCTGGCTCTCACCTGGTGTGGCTCCCTTTTTTAGGGATCAAATCCCTACAGGCTTACTAGTATACCTATGGGGCGTTCTTTGATTCTTCTAGGTTTTTCTTATGTTATGTCCATACTTCCCTCCCCCACCCCCCTACCCACCCTTCAGGGAATGATTAGTTCAATGCTAGCTGCACTGTTACCTCAACTGGAACTCCTTGAGTAATCTTTATATATTCATGTATTCCACAAGTGTTTGCTGAAACATTACCATGTGCCTTGCACTGGGTCGCACATTGGAGATAAAATGGTAAATAAAAACATAAAGGGAGGGCCCTGGCCACTGTGGCTTAGTTGGTTGGGTGTCATTCCATGCACCAAAAGGTTGCTGGTTCAATTCCAGGTCAGGGCACATGCCCAGGCTGCATGCTCGGTCCCCAGTAGGGGGCGTGCAGGAGGCAGCTGATTGATGTTTCTCACATGGATGTTTCTCTCTCACATGGATGTTTCTTTCTCTCCCTCTCCCTTCCCCTCTCTCTCAAAATCAATACAGAAATTTAAAAACCAATAAAGGGAGGAAGTGATAGAATAAAGAAGGCTGTAATTCCCTTCTTCGTGGAACTTATAGTCTAACAAGAGATAGACACAAAGAAATCACCCAAATAAATGTATAATGAGAGCCTGTGGTTATGAGAGTCTATAAGAGTGCAATTTGAGCTGATGAAGGAGCTCTAAGAATAGGTCCCTGGGGAAGTAATAATGGGCTATCGTGTACATCTGCTGGCACCTGCAAAGTGCTCATGTGGTTATAGGACCGAGTCTCCTCTGCTGAGACCATGGGCACCAGCGTGGAATCCTCTAACCAGGGCACTGCTCAGCCACGCGCAGCAGAATCCAGGGATGTGCTGGATACTGTAAGGCAAAGCTGCATCCTGGGTATCAGCCTCTGGGACAGCATTCTCTAGGATGGAGCCAGGGCTCAGGAGGCTGTGATTGGAGATGGGAGGGAGGAGGGAGGCACCATCAGACACACCACTCCAGGGCAGGGACAGGTGTGAATGTGACTGGCCACTTCCAGCACTTTTGTATAATTGTGAATATATATAAATGACATGGATGGACCCTTACCGGTTTGGCCCAGTGGATAGAGCATCGGCCTGCGGACTGAAGGGTCCCGGGTTTGATTCTGGTCAAGGGCATGTACCTTGGTTGCAGACTCAGTCCCAAGTAGGGGCTGTACAGGAGGCAGCTGATCCGTGTTTCTCTTTCATCCCTGTTTCTAACTCTCTATCCCTCTCCCTTCCCCTCTGTAAAGTCAATAAAATATATGTTTATTTTATTGACTTTAAATAAAATACATTTATTTATTCCCTCAAGGGGTAGGGGTGGGGGAGGGAAGTATGGACACAACATTTTTATTTAAAAATGACATGGATAGGATAGGATTGGAGGATTGCTTTCTTTGCTGAATTAAAAATACAAAAAAAGAAAAAGAAGAAGATGTTCCTTTAGATTAAAAATACTGTTGCAGCAGCCTGTGAGACACACGGGGTGTGACTCCCTCACTGGGACCCTGGGGGTACAACCCCGGGGAGTCATGTTAAGGTTGCCTGGGGGTGGAAGGCAGAGGCTGCAGCATGAGCTTTGGGAGGCACAGGTGAGCACATCCCCCAGAAATCGTGAAGGAGGGGAAGGCACGCTCACTCCTTCTCTCTTGTCATTGCAGCTGCTTAATGTTCCTTTATGAAGATTTATTCTGAGTCCTGTCAGCCTTATGGTAATATTTTCTCAGCTTATTCTATAATAATGAAATAATTATAAATGGGTGACTCAGATCCTGGGTCTCTACTTTGCTTTCCCTGCCGTGGCAGACAGGATGCCTGAAATTCCTGTTCCCATTAGCCAGCCCTTGGAGTAATTTGCCTTTTGTAAGCCCTCCTAATCTAATGGGAACATGGAAAATATCTCTTAGAAGGCATTCATTCTTTTAATATGAATTGTACTTTGGTTAACAGAGGTTCTTATTCTATGAAGAATTAAAAACAAAAAAAGATCACAGTGCCTGGCTGGCATGGCTCAGTGGTTGAGCGTTGACCTATGAACCAGGAGGTCATAGTTTGATCCTGGTCAGGGCACATGCCCGGGTTGTGGGCTTGATTCCCAGGAGGGGGCATACAGGAGGCAGCCAATCAATGATTCTCTCTCATCATTGATGTTTCTATCTCTTTCTCTTTCTCCCTCTCCCTTCCTCTCTGAAATATATATATATATTTCATATATATATATGAAAAATATATATATATTTTTTTCACAGTGGTAGGAGAAAAAATGTAAAAATATGCAAAGCCTGTTAGCAGAAGCCAGGACTGACTAGGGGCCCCAGAGTGGCTGCGGAGACCTGCAAGAGAGGACGAGATTGGAGAGGTTTGCTGTGGCCAAATGACACATTGCCTTTTAAGGTTCATTAAAGGTTTTAGAACTTATTCTTTAATGAAAAGCCATTGAAGGGTTTTACGCAAGGAAAATTCTATAATGAAAGTCATATTCAAGAATCCCTCTGACTGCAGAATCCCTAAGATGCATCTGCATGGGTCATGGTCATGGGTAGAGGTGGATAGAGGCTATCACCCTGATGAGAGTCAACAATGGCTGGGAGCAAGATGGTAGTGATGATGAAAGAGAGAAATTCACAGATTCCGGAGATATTTAGGAAGAGCAAATGGCCAGGCTTGGTCATTGATTGAATATGGGCTTTGTTCCAGGCTTTTCTTTCTCATGTATAGGTTTCTCCTTATCGCAATGGTGTTATCTCCTGGACATATTATACCCTGGTTGTTTTTCCTTAACATTTTCATTATATGCTGTTATTAAATGTTGCATAACAGTTTATTGAGCTGACACACCATGATTTAATCCCCTTCTCCCATTATAAGACACTGAGATTGTTCTCCAGGTTTTGCTAATATTTGTAATTCCATGATTGATGCGTTTGGGCATAAAGCACTTTCTTTATAGCTGATTAATTACAGTAAATCCCCACCAAAGGATTGACTAGGCTAAGATATACGATCATATTAAGATGCCTATGGCAATAGATAGATTCTCCTACAGTAACATTGCAATGACTTCATTTCTTTGGGGAAACAGTCCTATCAGGTTGCTTCCATTGAGATGCTTTCATTATGGAAGGAACAGCAACAGATACACATTTTGGATACAGATTTATCTTTCCTGCCCACAATGCACTGTCAGAGCCACCATCCATGGATTCACAGAACATTTTATTTGCCATCATGGAAGAATACACAACATTGCTTCTGAACATGGAACTCAGTGTGACATTGACTTAACCTCATATAACTCAATAGTCTTATGATATATCCCATTCCCATCAAAAGCACTTAGAATCCTAGAGTGATGGAATGGCCTACTGATGAGTCAGGTATGGTGACTATTATAAAAAAAAAAACACAAACAAAACAAAACACATTGAAAGTTTGGGGTTATATCTGAAAATATTCAGGATATGCTTTGAATAAGAAGCTACCAACGTGGTGTTATTTCTCCCCCAATCAGAATATATGGTTCTGAGGGTGAAGAGGTCAAAGTGTGAACTTCTCTCATTATTATATCCATTCACAGAATATTCGCTCCCTCTCCTCCCCATGGTGAGCTCTTCTGATTGGAAGGCTTTTGTTCCTCATGGAGAAATATTTCTGTCAGGGGACACAATGTCCCATGAATTGGTGGTTTCTAGGGCCACCTCTCCATTTCAGGCTTGTTCCACCATGAAGCCCATAGTGGGGAGAGTGACCACCTAGCTAGACATCTGCTCTGAACAGCAAGAGGAACTTTGAGTTGCTGCTACACAGTGGCTCTGAAGGGACTAGGTCTGAAACCTAGGGAACTCTCTTGGGCAAATTTCAATATCCCTATGTATGATACCAAGAATGAATAGAAAGCTACAGCAACCAAAATAGAAGGCAACACAACTAATTATTTAGACAGTCTACCAGTCCAGAGTGGCTCAGTGGTTGAGCATCAACCTATAAACCAAGAGCTCACGGTTCGATTCCCCATCAGGCCACATGCCCAGGTTGCGGGGACTCAATCCCCAGTGTGGGATGTGCAGGAGGCAGCTGATTAGTGATACTCTCTCATCATTGATGTTTCTATCTCTCCTTCTCCCTTCCTCTCTGAAATCAATAAAAAATATATTTTAAAAGAATTTCGACAGTCTAAGAATGAAGACTGGGTTACCCACATGGTAAAGAACACTGCTTAGTGGAGGTCATGGATGAGGGTGAATTTCATGTGGAACCAGTACTGGAAGACAGCAATCACCATCAGCCACCATGAGCAGCTGCAGACATGAAAACTGTAATACAGGCACAAGTACACACACTGCTTTTTTTTCTATTCCATTTATCTTCTTCCTGTCCCCTTATTTTTTTTCGTTATTGATTAAGGTATTATATGTGTCCTTATCCCCCTATTGACCCCCCCACTTTTGCCCTCACCCCCCCTGGTGTCTGTGTCCATTGGTTAAGCCTATGTGCGTGCATACAAGTCCTTTGGTTGATCTCTCCCCCTTCCCCCACCCTCCCCTACCTTCCCTCTGAGGTTTGACGGTCTGATTGATGCTTCTCTGTCTCTGGATCTGTTTTTGTTCATCAGTTTATGTTGCTCATTATATTCCACAAATGAGTGAAATCATGTGATATTTATCTTTCTCTGACTGGCTTATTTCACCGTTGTTATTTTATTAGCAGTAGTTGAGAGCATAAGTGGTATCCAGTTCGGTTCTTTTTAAATATTTCCAGAGCTTCTTTCTTGTCTTACTCTTTAAAAAAATGTTTTTATTGATTTTAGAGAGAGAGGAAGGGGCGAGGGAGAACCATCAATCAGCCACTTCCCGCATGGCCCCCACCAGGGATCGAGCCCTTGATTTTTCCTTTGACCCATTGATTGTCTGGGAGGGTGTTGTGTAATGTCCATGTATTTGTCAGTTTTTGTTTTATTTCTAGTTTTATACCATTGTGGTCAGAGGATATCTTGGGTATGAGTTTAATCTTCCTGAAGAAGATACTTAATGGCCCAACATGTGGTCTGTCCCAGAAAATGTTCCATGTGCGCTTGAGAAGATTGTATATTTGGTGGTTGTTGGGTAGAATATTCTGTATATGTGTGTGTTCATACTCACCCTTTTTCTTTAAAATTTCTACTTACCTTTCAAAATTCAAACCAGCCACTTCTTCTTTCTCCACAAAGCCTTCCACCCCAGCCTGTTTGGGATGTATTTGATACTGTGTTTTAATTCCCTCTTGACTTGACCTTCATCACCAGTAAAATCTGAAGTCTTTGAGGTCAGAGAATCAGTCTCATTAATTCCGTGTTCTGAGACGTAATATGCCAGTCATGTAAGTACAGGAGGGAAGGGAGAGCCCGAGGGAGGAAGGGAAAGGAGGAGGAAGGAAAGAACAAAAAAAGAAGGAAGGGAAGAAAGAAAAAAAAGAAAATAATATAATACCAGCTCTCACTTTTTTTTTTTTTATCAAAAGTCCTTTCTCCCATTTCATGACTATTTTGGCAATATTTATAAATAAAATAAAATGTGCCCATAGAGATATTTTTATAGCTAATGAAAATTATAGTCCTATATCATTTCATTCAAATTCTTGAAGAATAGTTAACATGGAAGTAATAGAATTTCTACAGCGAGGCGTTATTTAGAGGTATTGCAAACTCAAAAATTGATGGTTGAGGGTGGATGTTGAAATAAAATGACGGTGAAAAGATGACAACAAAATACTTTGTTATAGAGTTATACAACCTGTAAATAGCATCCCTGGGCAATATCTTATGTGGTGTTCAAAAATACTTGAAAACTTTATGCCGGGTGGATATTACTATTTCCAGTCCATAGACGAGGAAGTGGAGGTACCAGGCAGTGGTTCCTCAAGGTGACCTTGTCACTCCTTGGCAGAACAGGAGACCAAATGCAAACCTCTGAACTTCACATCATTAAAATCCACTTCCCATGCACCCTGCCGAGCCACTTTGCTTTAAGTAAAGAGGCGAGGAAATTTCCTTGCCTTAAATGCTGCCCTCGGTTTGACTGCCCTTTGTTTGGGAATTTATATTCCGCTTTCTGTGCAAGTTGTTACCACTCAGCACTTAACCTAGTAATCTTCTCCGAGGGAAAGAATAACAGTAGTTTTCTTGGTTTTATACTTTTTTTCCCCTGAGAAATCAAAATTAACTGTTTCCCAAATATCTTACCTGAAGTTTAGAGTCTATACAACAAGAGTGTGGAACTGACAGCTGTCAGGGGAGAGGGAGGTTGTGGTGCTGGGAGAAAAAAGATGAAGCAAAGAAAACCACAGTCACAGACACAGACAACAGTCTGGTCATTTCCAGGGGATGGAGGCGGGGCCAGTAGAAATGGGTGAAGGGGGATAAATGGTGATGGAAGGAGACTTGATTTGGTGTACACATTATACAATATATGGATGATGTGAATTGTAACCTGAAACCTATATAATTTTATTAATCAATATCACTCCAGTAAATTCAATAAAAAGTTTTAAAAGAGTGTATAAAAGAGGGGGGGGGGAAGCCACTGGTCCCATGAAGGCAAGGACTCTTTCCATAACTAAAACCCAGCTTCACATGAAGAGCTAAACCAGCGGTTCTCAACCTGTGGGTCGCGACCCCTTTGGCGGTCGAACGACCCTTTCACGGGTCGCCTAAGACCATCCTGCATATCAGATATTTGCATTACGATTCATAACAGTAGCAACATTACAGTTATGAAGTAGCAACGAAAATAATTTTATGGTTAGGTCACAACATGAGGAACTGTATTTAAAGGGCCAGAAGGTTGAGAACCACTGATCTAAACCCTAACTTAAAAGCATGGAAGAATGTTGCATGAGGATGGGAAACTTATGCTAAAATACCGACTCTTTAAGTATCCCCTGGGCCTTGGGACCACAAAATCATCCTTTCGTTTGTCCATTCAATCAGTCATTTAGTGAACATGAAGCTCCTGCGCTGTACCCGGCGTTTTTACTCACGGGACTCAGTTATAAGCTTACAGAGCTCAGCTCTGGGGAGCATCTTCAATCTAGTGGAATCTCTCTTCCCTCCTCCTCTTTCTGAAGTTCATTCTCGAATCCTGTTTCCATGCCACGAGACTCCTCTGCCCAGGTTTGAATTGCTCTGCTGGTGAGAATCTCATTACTTCCGGTGGTTCCTCAAGTTCAGTAGGAACTGATCTTCTGGGGGCACCCAGACATTTCTCCCACCCTTGGGGCATGACAGAAACACAGGGAGGCCCATTCACTGGGAGACTTTGAAAGCCTCCCCCTGGTACTGCTTTGGACTCGCAGACTCTCGCGTCTGTTTTAAGACAAAGGAGACCCAACCTTCATTAAGTAGCCACACAAAGTCCTTGTGGGTTTCTGCCTTCACGCATTCAGAAGGACGCAAATTAGGTGGTGAGCCCCTGTGTGCCAACCTCTCCAGGCACAGGGGGGCTGACCTTGGAGGATTCCTGTCTGACCAGCAGCCGTGTTTGGCCCCCTTGCTGAGTCTGTAAATTCTGTTGGCCCCACTAATAAAGCCCCAATGGTGGGAGCAGGCAGACTCCATCCAGAGGACTCTGCCTCCCCCCATGTGGCCTGCTGGACATGAAGGACCCCTTTGTCTTCATCTCCAAGGTTCTGGCAGCGCTTCTGAAAACTGGTGAATGAGAAACCACACGCGGCGAATTGTTTTCTCTTGGATCAGACTGCAGCCTTTAGGGCATCCACCACACACATGGGCTTTGGGAGCACACTGTCCTTGGACTTCCCAGCCAATATCCCAAACTGTAATTTTTATTTTTACTTATTTTTAAAATGTTTTTATTGATGTTAGAGTAGTAAAGATAGAAACATTGATGAGAGAGAAACATCAATCGGCTGCCTGCTACACACCCCACACTGGGGATCATGTGCCCTGAATGGGAATGAAACTGCAATCTCCTGGTTCATGGGCTGATGCTCAACCACTGAGCCACACCAGCCAGACCCAAACTATTTTTTTAATATATTTTATTGATTTTTTTACAGAGAGAAAGGGAGAGAGATAGAGAGTCAGAAACATCGATGAGAGAGAGACATCTATCAGCTGCCTCCTGCACACTCCCCACCGGGGAAGGGCCCGCAACCAAGGTACATGCCCTTGACCGGAATCGAACCTGGGACCTTTCAGTCCGCAGGCTGACGCTCTATCCACTGAGCCAAACCGGTTTCGGCCAAACTAATTTTTTTTTTAAAGTACTAACATATGCCCAATTGTTTTAGGAGAGACCACCTTCTCTAGCCAAGTTTAGTTATCAACTAGGTGCAAACAACAGGGTGTGATTTCATTTCCAGTTAAGAGGGACACTGAGCCACGACAAGCCACCTGTTGACATCACAGAAAGTACCAAGACCTTCAGAAAAGGAGTGCAATCTATATATATAAAAGCCTACACAACTGTCCGACTGGTAGCTGTGATGCACTGACCACCAGGGGCAGTCGCTCTGACCAGTAGCTATGACACGCACTGACCACCAGGGGGCAGACGCTCAACAGGAACTGCCAAGCTGCAGTGACTTTGCAGCGGCAGCTCTTGGTTGACGCACCCGGAACCAGAGGGGGGAGGCCAATTCTGGGGTGCGTTACCCGAGAACCACCCTCTTGCAATCCGGGACCCCTTGGGGGGTGTTGGAGAGCCGTTTTCGGCCCGATCCCTGTAGGCCAGGCTGAGGGACCCCACTGGTGCACGAATCCATGCACTGGGCCTCTAGTTTCTCAATGAAAGAACAAATGAATAAACACCTGAGTGAAGAAGAAAGGAAAGGAAGAGGGGGAAGGAAAGTGTAGACTCTAAAACCATGCAAATGCTGATTCGGTCTACCTGCGCCCGTCACTGGATTGGGGTGTCTGCACTATTGACATGTAGGGCTGGATAATGATTTGTGTTAGCGACTGGTCTGTGCATCATGTGATGTTTAGTAGCATCTCTGCTTCTACCGAGTAGATGCCTAGAAACACCGCACCCCTGCCCCATCATAGCGATCAGAATGTCTCAGGTGTGGGAGATGGGGACCCAAATCGTCCCCGGTTGAAAACCATTGAATTAGATGAATCCAAAGGACAAGAGTAGTGGAAACATTAAAAGAAAGTGGGCTCTAGAGCTGGCAGCTGGGTAAGAACCTCAGCTTTGCCTATTCCTGACCCTGTACCCACCCTCTCTGAATCCCCCTTATAAAGTCCTGAGGATTAAATGAGAAACCACATGATGTGCTTAGTGCAGTGTCAGGTCCACAGTGACTGTGCGGCAACGTTACCTGGGACCAGCATCGCCCCCATGGTTATGTCTGTCCTTCGACACCGAGACAGACCTGCTGCCTGCGTACAGATGCTCTGCTCATGCATCCGCTGGGCTCATTTAGTGCCCTTCAGTCTCACCATCAATCTGCGGTTTCCTGCCTCTGTATTTCAGACTCAGCAGCAGCAGGGAGCCAGGATTCTGGCACCACCCTTGACCCCGTGCCTCCCTCCTGGGGTCACCACATGCGAGGGGCTGAGAAAGAGAGACTTTCCCATGGAAGGAATGGCTGCTGACATTTTAACAAGCACAGTCAGCAGGCCCTGACCCGCCAGGGCCAGAGGTCAGATTCCTGGCCCTCACATTTCCCTTCCTCCAAACAGAAATGCCCCGTGGCGCTAAGGGATACCTTCAGCCTCCAGTTGCAGCCTGGGAGGAGTGGGTGTCCCGGCAGCCTGGTTGTCAGCAAGGTTCCCACACATCCCACAGATGCTCACCCACAGCCCCCTATTTGGCATGGCTTACATCCTGCACCCCAGACCCGCCTCCTCCCCGGCCTCGGCTGCCTGGTCTGCTTTCCATCAGCTCATCTCCATCCCCACCTCTGCGTGCTCATAATTCTCTCTACTACTCCTTGGATTTGAGATTTGCAGCAGCTCCCTCACCACCCCTATCTCCAGGGCATTCTCCAAACCATCAGGCAGTATTTTATTTTTTTCCTAAATAATAATGTAACTATGATCGCCACCCCTGCTTGTAAGTCTTCCGTGGTTCTCCATTTCCTTTGACTAAAGGCCTCTGTTCTATGCACAAGAGCCTGAGTGTCCTGGCCCTTGCCTACCAGCCTCATCTTTCAGGAACGAAGTCGTCCTCTCCACCCCACCCAATGCTTTTTGAGCAAAGAAACACACACACAATTCCCCCAAAAGGCCCTATACCTTGTCAGAGTTCATTCACCCTCAGCATTCTGGACAGTGTGCTGAGGGCCAATGGCATGGTCAGGAGCCTGCAAACGTGCTTGAGGTCCGGGAAACAGAGATGGGCTCTTATTATATAGGATATTATTTTGCCAAAACTGAGAAAAAGTGTAATGTGAGCTGTGTGTATGTGTATTTGATACAAAACAAGGTGGGCCTTCCATCATCAGGGGAGGCTTGGGTGTGAAAAGGTTTTAAAATGTCTCTTTCAGTCATGGATCTCTGCATGTATTTTCTACCCCCCTCCCCATTTTATTGAGATATAATTGACATACAAAAGAATGCAATGTAAGGTGTACAGCATAATGACTTGAGATTTGGCTATATTGTGAAATGATTACCAGAACAAACTTAGTTAATATCCATCAACTCATATGGTTACAAAGGAAATGTTTTTTTTTTTTCTTGTGATGAGAACTTTCAGAATTTACTTTCATAGAATTTACTCTCATTGTAACTTTCAGCTATACCACAGCATAGTGAACTATAGTCATCATGTTGTACATTACATGATCAGGGCCTATTTATCTCATAAATAGAAGTTTATATGTTTTGAACACCTTCACCGAATTCCCCGTTCCCTAGCCCTGCCCCTGGCAACCATAAATCTGCTTTCTGTGATTTAGGGTGTTTGTTTTTTTTTAGATCCTACATGTATGTGAGAGCATCCAGTACTTGTCTGTCTCTATCTGACTTGTTTAGCATAATGCCCTCAATTTTTCATCTACGCTGTCACAGATGGCAGGATTTCCTTTTATAAAAATATATTTTATTGATTTTTTACAGAGAGGAAGGGAGAGGGATAGAGAGTTAGAAACATCGATGAGAGAGAAACATTGATCAGCCGCCTCCTGCACACTCCCCACTGGGGATGTGCCCGCAACCAAGGTACATGCCCTTGACCGGAATCGAACCTGGGTTCCTTGAGTCCGCAGGCTGATGCTCTATCCACTGAGCCAAACCGGCCAGGGCGGATTTCCTTTTTTAAGAGCTAATAGTATTCCACTGTGCATGTTTGACACACACATACTTGACCCACACATACACACTTTATTTATCTGTTGATGGACACAGGTTTGCAAGTAGTGGCTATTGCTCTGTTGGCTATGTAGATGTTTACCAAGAGTTATATCCTCTTGTAGGGTTGATCCCTTTATCATGGGATCAGTACCCTTCTTTGTCTCTTGTTTCAGCCCTTGTTTGACAGTCTATTTTGTGTGCTATAACTACTGTTACTCCAGAGGCTCCTCCAACTCTTCTATATTTTTTCATATCATTTTTCCTGTTTGCTGTTCTAATTGGGTATTTTCTGCTACCTTAATTTCCCAATGCTGATTCAATCCTTTGACTCATCTAATCTGCCATCTAATGTGTTCTTCATTTCAGTTCTTGTATTTTTAATATCTGACTTGTTATTTTTATGGTTTCTATCTCTTTGTGGAAGTTCTCACGGAGTTCATCTATTCTTCCCCTAAGTTCACTGAGTATAACCAGTACTTGGAGCTCTGTAGATTGCTCATTTCTATTTCATTTAGATCTTTTTCTGGAGTTTTGACCTAATCTTTAATTTGAAAAATATTTGTCTCCTCATTTTGGATGATTCCTTGTGTTTGTTTCCATGTATTAGGTAGACCTGTTACATCTCCCTGGCTTGGCAGAGTGGCCTACAGAGTAGCTGTTCTGTGAGGCCTGGTGGTAGTCTCCCTGTTCACCTGAGCTGGGTGCTCCAGGAGTGTCCCTTGTGTGGGTTGTGTGTGCCCTCCTGTTGAGTCTTTTTTATTATTGATATTTTGGAGAGAGACATGGGCAGGTAAGAGAGAAACATCAATGTGTTGTTCCACTTACTTATGCACTCACTGGTTGATTCTCGTATGTGCTCTGACCAGGGATCGAACCCACAACCTTGGTGTATAGACTGTTGATTGCTGTTGGCACTGACTTTCAGGCTGACTGGCTGGGAGAGCTGGCCATGACTACCCAGGACAAGCTGTTGTGCAGGGATTTACTTACACCACGGAGCTACACCATGGGTGTAGGACCTGCCCATTCTGCCCGTCTTACTAGTCTCGGCGTGGCTTCTTTTTAATATTATTAGTTATAGGACTTCTGTTCAGCTAGTCTTCATGTGGCTCTGAATGAAGTTGCTCTATAATTTAGTTGTAATTTGATGTGCTCATGGGAAGAGGCGAGCACAGGGTTACCTACTCTGCAAGTGCCCAGACAACTGTTCTAGGATTTTTATAAGGGTGTCTCCTCCACAAATATTGACGGTTGGTTTTCTTTTAAAGGGGACCAAAGCCTGTGTCACCATCCTGATGACACTCCTTTCTGCACGTACTCTTTCTGCAGAATCTCCACGTGGAACCTTGTTTCTTTAAGACTCGACTTAGATGTTGTCTGCTCTAAGAAGCTCCAGAGGTCTGTCTCTCCCGGCCAGCTCTCTCTCTGTTCTCTCTCGCACATCTCAGACTGACCGTGTGTCTTTTTCTCTCACCTGATCTGGGGCCTAAGGGAGAGGGATTGTACTTTATTCCCATTTAAGCAGTTTTAGTGTCTGGAACGTATTGTACAATGAATAAGTGCGAACTGCCCGCGATGTTAATGATGATGACAGTTAGCCTGGTGCATCCAACGGCCGACTCGGAACCTCAGGTCTCAGACTCTGAGAGACGTGCTCTTGCCTCCGTTGCTGTGGCCAGATCAGGGCACCCTGTGCTCTCAGTGTGGGTCAGTCTTGTCACAGCAGGTAGCCATTAGCTGGACAGCTAGGTCATGAGTCACCAGCATGACCAGCTTTCTTTCTCCAGACACAGCGTGGTAAGGAGTGAGACAGGCCTGCCTCAGATCCCTGGGACCTGGCCCAGGCCCAGCCCCTTTCCTGTGAGGCAATATCCCTAGGGGATTTATGAGACTTAGAGCAAGGCACCAGCTATACTGGGGCCAAGGTGGCTATGCGTGGCTCAGGAATGTGGGAGGTAAAACTCTGAGCATTGCAGGCCTGTGTCCAGCCCTGAAGCATCCCTGGCCGTAGCCCCTAAGGGCATTGTAGTAATTTCACAATGTGCTGTTTCTTTCTCCCTTTTCAGGAACTGTGGGTGGAGGGCGGGGAGCCATATTCTTGGTTTATGAACCAAACGCTTTGTTTATTATTGCTCAGGACAACTGGGGGGGAAAGAAAAAGCGGAAGTAGCAGTGGGCCATGGAAAAGAAATGGCTTTCGGTGTGTCAGGCTTGGGTTTGAAACCCAGGTTGGCCACTTATAGGCTGTATGACGTGGGGGGAGCTGACATCACCCCACAAAACCTCCACTGTCCCTTTCGTAAACTGGGCATAGCACACACCTTCCAAATTTCACGTGCGTCTGGAGTTGCTTTGCTTAGTGCCAAGCAGGAGCGCGACCTCACCGTTCACGAGCAATGACTGGGCTATCGTACATCCCGTGTGCTGGGTGAGGCCGACCCTGGACTCAACGCCACCATACCCCTCCTTCTTTTACCTAAGACTGATTTCCCACCTTTGGAAACAATCATAAAAGATAAAAATGCTTTCCTGGGGAATCCTGCTCTCCAGGACCCTGCCGTGAAGGACACCACAGTGATGGGTGGGGTGGCAAATGCTGGGAATACAGTTTATCTTGAGTCTGTCTTCAGCTGACTGAAGACAACACTGAGGCTTCAAGAGAGAGTGGGGGCCACAGAGAGGCCTTGGGTGGGAGCTGAACACTCTGAGTTATGCTCTCGGAAGTACCACCTGCCCGTTGGGTGGCCCTGGGCAAAAATAGCAGTGATGAGCCTGTACGGTTTCCGGGAGATGCACTATTTATAACGCGCTTTAAACAAGCAGCACAGAGAGTTACTTTATCTGATGTGACTTCTGTTAGGCACGGGGACATGTGGCAGCCACACCGGCTGATGTTATCTCACGTTATCTGTCCAGGAACTATGAGAGGAGTGTCTTCATCTATAACTATCCTGGTTCTCCAAGAAGTGAAAGGTTTTACCACCAGTGAGTGACTGAATGAGGATCTAAAATCCACCCAATCCTCTGATAATCAAAACTGATAGTCTCTTCCACTGAGCTCACTGCACCGTAGACATAGGGTCATCAGACATAGCATATAGAAATATACATAATACCCAGTGCAATTTGCATTTTGGACAGGCACTTTTTTTTTTTTAGCATAAGTACATTCCAAATATTTCTTATACTTAAAAATTATTTCTCATTCATCCTAAATGTAAACTTAACTGGGCATCATGTGTTTCATCTGGTCCCCGCCTCAGGAGGCTCATGTCGGGTGAGCAGGTGAGAAGTGGTACCTCTGAGCCTGTCCCCGGGCAGCTGAGGTCGTTTTCCCCACAGCGTGTCCTTCAGAAGCTGTGAGCACCCTGGTCCTCCAGGATAGGAGCTGCGAGCCTTTCAGAAAAAGGCAGGGAAAGGAAATCTCTGGAAATGAGGCTGTGTGTTCTAGATCAACTCAATGTGGGTGTGGAGACTACAAAGGGGTGCTGACAGCGACGTGTACCGGGGCAGGCAGCCTTGGCTGGGCAAACTCAAGTTCACCGAGCAGCTGTCACTCAGAACGCCCACGGGTCTTACCTGGAAGCCAGGGCAAGGGCCTGACCTGAGAGCCAGGGCTTCCTCAGACCCTGCTATAGGCCGCCCCTGGGAGGGACTTTATAGGTGGCATCTTGTTTAGTGTTACGCCAGTGCCATGAGGGGTGCTGACCCCATGTACTGACAGACTGAGGCAGAGAAGTGAAGGTCGTGAATGGTCGTGAGTGGTGGAGCTGAATGCGATGCAGATCTGTCTGGGCCCTACCCCAGCATCATGCTGTATGTAGTTCAGGGGAGGCAGGTGGGCCACAACCTGATGATTGACGTTTTGTGGGTACCTGTTGAGCAGTCCTGCGTAACAGTTCAATTGTTCTTATGGTCATGCTACCTGTATCTTCCTGTCTGTTCACCTGCCTCGATCTTAACTCCTCCTTCAAGGCCCATCTCAAACCTTATGTCTGCTTCCTCCTTTTGTTAGGAAGCCAGATCCCCCAAGTATTCATCTTACCCTCATTCACAGCGCAGGTAAATTTGGGGAAATAATGATTTTTTTGGTATCAATCTGGTAACTGCTGTGGCCATTGTCTGCTTCCTCCTTTTGTTAGGAAGCCAGATCTCCCAAGTATTCATCTTACCCTCATTCACAGTCCAGGTAAATTTGGGGAAATAATGATTTTTTTTTTGTATCAATCTGGTAACTGCTGTGGCCACTGAAATTCAAAGACTCTCAATCCTTCGCTACTTAATGGCACTGATTTGCTGGCTTTCCCCTCCTTCCCCACTCGGAGTTCTGTTATCTGAGGGAAAGGACCAAGCAGAGCTATAAAAATGTGATTGCACGGCCGCTACGAGTTCCCACACGCAGATGGTTATAACCTGATGCGGGACATTCCGATTTTAACCACCTCCTGCTGTTTTTATTTCATAAAGCCACTCAAAACATCCTGCACTGTGTGTGTGTACATCACTGCCTTTATAGCTTCCGTGTCATAATAAAAGGCAGTCATTGGAAGCTTAGAGTTTGTTATTTGGGTTTTTTTTCATGTGTTTTTCCCCCCAATAGAAAAATAGCCCACTTGGAATAGGATATTCCTGGCTAGTTTCTCTGCCTTCTATCTCTGTCCTGTGCAACCAACCCATGTTCCTCCAAGCTGCCAGGCTCTCTTCCCCAAGAAGCTATGTATAAGGCCTCACCCTGTTCAACCTTCAGAGGCTTCCTGTCACATTCATTCATTCATTGGGAGGCCCTACCCGCTGAGCCTGGCATTTAAAGATGTCCGGTATCTTGCCTCCCAGCGCACCCATGTGAAACAAAACACCTTGTTTGCCCTTCACCTTGTTGAAGACTTAGGATTTGATGCACAATGTTCCTTCCCCACCATTGCTGGGAAGCCCTTCTGCCTGGTTTGTCCCCATTAGTTTCATTCTTTTTTAAACATAAAAACCCAGCTTTCTGCCCAACATTTCCAGGAACTCTTCCCTGGACTGCCCCGCTTCTAACCGTTAGTAGAACTCACTGTCGCCCCTTTTCTTTCAACACAGCCAAGGTCTGCCCGTCATGTGGTCTCGGTTGTTGCTGTGCGTTCTCACTTATGTGAATCTCCAGATCTAGACCCAAGTTCCCGAAATTGGAAAATGGGTCTTTTATCTTTACTTATCCTGCACAGTGCCTGGTGCACACTGTGTCCATGATACATTAGAAAAGGAAGGGACTCGAGGAGGAAAAGGCAGGGAAAGGAAATCTCTGGAAATGAGGGTGTGTGTTCTAGATCAACTCAATGTGTCCCTCCTCAAAGGATCCCTCCTTTTACACAGGTTACCTGACGTGGCCACGGTCACTGGAAGTTCATGGTGCTCACCTGAAGCCCTGCAGTGCACCTTTCAGGAATGAGGAAGAGCGAGATGGATGCAAGGTAAGGAGATATCTGTCAAACCCTTAAGGGCAGGGTAAAACCTGATAATAGGGAAATGATAACAATTATGTCTAGTTGGTAGAGGTGGAAGTACTCTCTGACCCACCAGGCTCAGCAAAAGATGACCCACGGAGACCTTGGCAGGGCAGCTGGACAGTTGGGGAAAGACATTAGGTCTTGGCAAAATTAGAATCCAATAGTTGTAAAGGCACATATTTAATCAGGAACCTGGACTCCCCTCCCCAGCTAATCCTCTCCTCCCACTTCAGAGGTTTGCCCTTCAGACCCCAAACCCACTTCAGCTCCAAGGACTGATAGTTAATGATATAGATTACGATGTGTCCATTAGTTATCATTATTTCTATCACTGTGGCATCTCTCACATGGACAGATCACCTGACAGGTGACTATCCCAGTCTCTGATAATAAATACCTAGTGATAGAACTTAAAACCAACCCAGGAAGCCCTTATGCTTCTCAGTCTATTCTGATTCCGCTAAAGGTCCCTCATCTGATAAGGTTAGTGACTTTGTTCAGTTCATGTCAACCAACAGTTGTTGATACTGGATGGTGTGGTTGACACAGAGCCACACACAGAGGTTACGAACCAGGTGGCCCCTTGTCCTCAGGGCACTCTGTCTAGGTAAACTATCACTCATGTATCCCTTCTATAAAATCTTGTATCAAACTGAACACTTGGATTATCATTGAATTATCAGCCCTAATGGCATCTAAACAATTTTCTCCCTCCCCATGAGCATCTGTCCCCTTAGCTAACCATCACAGTGCCTCCAAATCCTTGCTAATGTGCCATCATCTGAGTCCTCCACATGCCTATTCACCTAGCCCCGCTTTTGACTGCCTCTTCCTCTTGGGAGTGAGTTACAAGCAAGATCCATGTGAGCTGAGCCCTTGATATTGGTAGAAAGTCTCCAGTACAACCATCCTTTATAGATCATACAGTAGGTCAGGTACATCAGGACCTAAGCCTTATGAGTCATCCCAACACTGGGATATCAGCAAAGGCATTGTTTATCTAGAAAGCCTACCATCCCACCTTCATAGTGGGTGGCTGTCTATCTCCAAGATAGCCTGCAGCTGAGTGGTACCTTCAGGTGTGCTTGCCCTCGGAGTCCCCCACATGCATCTTCAACGTGGGTTTCCCATACGTTCACCTAGTTTGGCCTGTTCTAAAAATTCCCACGAGGTCGCCGATATATCAGAACCTTATGGTGGGAATGTCATTTTGGTCCAAATACAGGGTCTTCCTTAGCCACCCAGCTCAAGTGACAGTGTTTCTGTAACCTTTAGTGAGATAATGCAATGCTTGTTAACCTGCATTCACATGTAATATCTAAGTAGTGCTTTACAGAACAGTGCGTGTGTGCTTATCTGTTAGCAATATCAGGACTCAGAATGATTCATGCGTCCCACAGATTCCACTGTGTCTGGCTCTGAACTTGGTAATGTAGTACAAAGATAAATAAGGTGCATTCTATCAGATACAATGCATGAGTGGGAGAGCAATTATCCGCCCCAGTTAGAAAAGCCATGGCATTTAAGTGTTAACATCAGATAGGAAATGTCTAGGAGAAGCTGGTGTCTTTGAGACCTACCTCCCACTGGGCCTGTGACGTTGCCACCGTCACATTGAGGCTTTCAAGTCCTATGACATACCCAGTGCACACAGGGCTCCTCCTCTTCAGGTGGTACCAGTGAAACAAAGATGTTTATTAAAGAGTCCTAATCTCGTAACTTGAGCTCTGTGGTCAGGGTGATCTCAGGGGTGAAGTTTGGCCAACTTTCACTTCTGTGATCTTGGGCAAGCCATTTAACCTTTCTGTGGCAAACCATCTTCATATTAAAACTAAGAATTGAAGTGTGGCCCACATAGGGCTGTTGTGAGAACAACAGTAAACCTGCTTACGGGAAGGCCTGCTCCAATTCCGCCATAATTGTTAGTCTATTTTTTATGGATGCAAGGTAAGGAGATATCTGTCAAACCCTTCAGGGCAGGGTAAAACCTGATAATAGGGAAATGGTAACAATTATGTCTAGTTGGTAGAGGTGGCAGTACTCTCTGACCCACCAGGCTCAGCAAAACATGACCCACGGAGACCTTGGCAGGGCAGCTGGACAGTTTCTTGGGGAAAGACATTAGGTCTTGGCAACATTAGAATCCAATAGTTGTAATTCCTGTAGGCATTATCCCACCACACAATGTAGACCCCCCCCCGCCCCCCTAAATGACACTCTTGCCTTTATCTCTTAATAACCTGATAATAGGGAATTGCTATTATTTCTGTTTGGTTGGTGTGGGTGTACTTTCTGTCTGACCCGGCTGGGTCAGCCATGGCTGACGGAGGGCTTGGTTGGGCGGGTGGCTGGTTTGTTGGGGAAAGACATTAGGTCTTGGCAACATTAGAATCCAATAGTTGTAATGGCACATATTTAATCAGGAACCTGGACTCCCCTCCCCAGCTAATCCTCTCCTCCCACTTCAGAGGTTTGCCCTTCAGACCCCAAACCCACTTCAGAAACATATGTTATTTCAACTGTGTCCACACAATTATAAAGCAGATGTTCTTTAAGGGTTAGACTTAGAAGACCCAGCTCCAAGGACTGATAGTTAATGATATAGATTACGATGTGTCCATTAGTTATCATTATTTCTATCACTGTGGCATCTCTCACATGGACAGATCACCTGACAGGTGACTATCCCAGTCTCTGATAATAAATACCTAGTGATAGAACTTAAAACCAACCCAGGAAGCCCTTATGCTTCTCAGTCTATTCTGATTCCGCTAAAGGTCCCTCATCTGATAAGGTTAGTGACTTTGTTCAGTTGTCGATACTGGATGGTGTGGTTGACACAGAGCCACACACAGAGGTTATGAAAGAGGTGGCCCCTTGTCCTCAGGGCACTCTCAGTCTACATAAACTGTCACCCCATGTATCCCCTCTATAAAATCTTGTATCAAACTGAACACTTGGATTATCATTGAATAATCAGCCCTACTGGCATCTAAAAAACAATTCTCTCCCTCCCCATGAGCATCTGTCCCCTTAGCTAACCATAACAGTGCCTCCCAATCCTTGCATCCTCCACATGCCTGGTCACCCTGCCCCGCTTTTGACTGCCTCTTCCTCTTGGGAGTATGTGAGTTATAAGCAAGAGCCATGTGAGCTCAGCCCTTGATACTGGTAGAAAGTCTCCAGTACAACCATCCTTTATAGATCATACAGTAGGTCAGGTACATCAGGACCTAAGTCTTATGAGTCATCCCAGCACTGGGATATCAGCAGTCATTGTTTATCTAGAAAGCCTACCATCCCACCTTCATAGTGGGTGGCTGTCTATCTCCAAGATAGCCTGCAGCTGAGTGGTACCTTCAGGTGTGCTTGCCCTCGGAGTCCCCCACATGCATCTTCAACGTGGGTTTCCCATACGTTCACCTAGTTTGGCCTGTTCTAAAAATTCCCACGAGGTCGCCGATATATCAGAACCTTATGGTGGGAATGTCATTTTGGTCCAAATACAGGGTCTTCCTTAGCCACCCAGCTCAAGTGACAGTGTTTCTGTAACCTTTAGTGAGATAATGCAATGCTTGTTAACCTGCATTCACATGTAATATCTAAGTAGTGCTTTACAGAACAGTGCGTGTGTGCTTATCTGTTAGCAATATCAGGACTCAGAATGATTCATGCGTCCCACAGATTCCACTGTGTCTGGCTCTGAACTTGGTAATGTAGTACAAAGATAAATAAGGTGCATTCTATCAGATACAATGCATGAGTGGGAGAGCAATTATCCGCCCCAGTTAGAAAAGCCATGGCATTTAAGTGTTAACATCAGATAGGAAATGTCTAGGAGAAGCTGGTGTCTTTGAGACCTACCTCCCACTGGGCCTGTGACGTTGCCACCGTCACATTGAGGCTTTCAAGTCCTATGACATACCCAGTGCACACAGGGCTCCTCCTCTTCAGGTGGTACCAGTGAAACAAAGATGTTTATTAAAGAGTCCTAATCTCATAACTTGAGCTCTGTGGTCAGGGTGATCTCAGGGGTGAAGTTTGGCCAACTTTCACTTCTGTGATCTTAGGCAAGCCATTTAACCTTTCTGTGGCAAACCATCTTCATATTAAAACTAAGAATTGAAGTGTGGCCCACATAGGGCTGTTGTGAGAGCAACAGTAAACCTGCTGAGGGGAAGGCCTGCTCCAATTCCGCCGTAATTGTTAGTCTATTTTTTATCCTGTAGGCATTATCCCACCACACAATGTAGACACCCCCCCCCACCCCCCTAAATGACACTCTTGCCCTTCTCATCTCTTAAAATGCAATCTTTAATTTGCTTCACATTTTTTTCTCCAAACATATGTTATTTCAACTGTGTCCACACAATTGTAAAGCAGGTATTCTCTACTAAGGGTTAGACTTAGAAGACCCGGTTGTGAATTCTGTCGTCTCCTCTTCTTAACAGTGGGATCTGCATCAGCTGGCTTCCGTTGTCCCCGCCTGCGAAGAAGAGCAAGGACTTGTTGATGACAATGATGGCAAGACAAGGACATCTACCTTGCAAGCTCCTTAAGAGGGTGGTAAGGCTATGATGTGATAATGGGTACAATGTTTAAACTGGAAAGTTCCCATTCGTTTTATTGGGGGAGGGGGAATCAAGTGGCATGAAGTGGCTCCAGATCATCGACAATCAGACTGTGCCCACAAATGTCAAGCTAGGACACTATTAAAGGAATGAGCACCTATACATCCAAATCTGGTCCAGCTTCAAGATGAAGCTTCCCATCTGCCCTCTAGACCAGATCCGAGGAAACACATTGATTTTTATCATAGAGGAGTGGGCAAAAGTAGGCTCCCCATGAGCATCTGTCCCCTTAGCTAACCATAACAGTGCCTCCCAATCCTTGCATCCTCCACATGCCTGGTCACCCTGCCCCGCTTTTGACTGCCTCTTCCTCTTGGGAGTATGTGAGTTATAAGCAAGAGCCATGTGAGCTCAGCCCTTGATACTTTATTATTGTATTAAATTACCATATGACCAACTGTAGACCTACTTTGGCCCACCCCTGTATCCACCTGCAACAAGAGTGTATTCCACAGTGGGAAGGCCCTCACTGCTTCTAGCTTATTATGGTCTAGTGCAGTGGTCGGCAAACTGTGGCTCTTTGGCCCCTTGAGTGTGGCTCTTCCACAAAAATACCGACTTTTGTGCATGGGCCACAATGTTTCAATCACACTGTATGTGCACACCCACATGTGGTATTTTGTGGAAGAGCCACACTCAAGGGGCCACAGAGCTACATGTGGTTTGCAAGCCGCAGTTTGCCAACCACAGGTCTAGTGGGATGATACTCTACTTTTAAAGCTGCCTCATTATAATGACATGGCTATTGAGCCTCAGTGACAACATAGCTTCTCCAGTTTAAGAACCCATTGTGGCCCTTGAGTCAAAAAGTTTGCCCACCCCTGTTAGGCTGTGGAACTAACTCCTTTTAAACTCACACACGTGCAGCCCACTTGACCGCTAAGACATTGTGAGACCTTCAAAGCAAATCCCCACAAATGGAAGTTGCTCTTAAATTATTCAGAAATATGACAAAACCCATCATCCCTACCCAGGTCTGAGTCGCCCGGGGACCCCAGCAGCAGTTCAGGCATTGCCTCCTCAGCCCCAGCCACTGGCCCTCTCCACAAAAGAATAGTAGTTAAGCTCTTACTTTAGAGCTGTCTAAAGTCTCCTTTGCCTAGGGGAAATAAATGGGGGGGCGTTAATTAAAGAGCTCCTGGGGTGTCTCATGAAATTGATGTAACCGTTGAACAGCCAAAACTAGGCACAGGAGATAAGAGGCTCTTGGGATTTCCCTAGATGCCCAAGGCCATAAAACGACTCTAGAGCAGTGCCGTCCAATGTAATTAAGTCCCTCAGTCACACTAGCCACATGTGGCTATGCTATTGGGTAGTTCACGCTCTAGAAGTCCCATTGCAGAGCACTGTTCGAGACGGAGGCCCTTGGAGTGCCTCTATCCATAGCACAGCCAGACTCTGGGTCTATATTTCTGGACAATCAACTGTGACCCAGGAGGGCAGAATCATTTGACACAGGCCTGGCTGTCTCCTTGACTGGGGTGAGGATACAAGGGGTCCTTCTCAGAAAAGGGGTGTATGGTCATCTCTAAACAGCATTATTTTGCCTCCTAGAACTTTCCCGTTCAGCCCTCATGATGCTGCCAGCAACCTGGGATGATGAACGGAGATGCAGGGACTTAGAGAAAAGCTCTACCCAAGACTACAGAACAAGTGAGTGATAGACTCAGGGTTACAATCCACTTCCTGTCTCTTGTTTGTGACGGTCACATTCCTCGGTTTAAAATCGAATGCATTAGGAAGGGTACTTACATGTGTTTCCTCTTGGTTCATTTTGGATAGTGTTCTTGACACATCAACGCTCCGTAAGAACAACTTCAAATGGGGTTCACGCAAGAGGTTGTTACAAATGCAGGGTCTCAGGGCCCATCCCAGACCTCTGGATCAGCTCCTGTACAGTGGAACCTCATTTCTCAAACGTCATTAGCTCAGGAAGGCTGTTTGAAAATGGAATCATTTTTCCCCATTAGAAATAATGTAAGTTGAATTAATCCATTCCAGGCCCCCAAATGATTCCCTGTTCTAACCTTTCTTATATACAGCACATGTCTATTGTAGTGTTTAATCTATAAATCAACACTTTAAAAACAAAGAAATGCACAGTAAAAAATGAAAATTTAACAATTATTGTAACCCACAAAAATATTCACAGCACGATATCCTGAGATGTTAACGGTGGTAAACTGACTCATATTCATGCATCAGCATGAACGGGTTGTCACGTTGAGAAGCAAATTGTTCAAGAAACAAGGTTCCACTGTATTTTAAGATCTTCAGATGATGCCCGCGAACACATAACCCACAAAAATATTCACAGCACGATATCCTGAGATGTTAACGGTGGTAAACTGACTCATATTCATGCATCAGCATGAACGGGTTGTCACGTTGAGAAGCTAATTGTTCAAGAAACAAGGTCCCACTGTATTTTAAGAAGATCTTCAGATGATGCCCGCGGACACTACAATTTGGTGCTCAGGGAACATGTCTGCCCAGAGAAGCTCACCCACCCTGTCTGCTCACCTTCTTTGCCAATAACGGCGGTGGCCCCAATTGAAATGCAGGAGACCTGGCTCTCTGAAATAAAAGGGAGTCTGCCTCATGTTCCTGTGCCATATTTCATTGTCAGACAGGGAGAATCATTGTGTTAATTAACGTGGAAAACAAAATTACTCTAAATGACCCCATGCAGGTTCATTCTGCTGCTGAAACACCAGCCGTGCCAGAAACGGTACCTTCCTGCAGGCTTCCTATTGCCCCACAAAGGAAGTCATTCTTGAAGGAAAAATCACAGCCCTCATAGAATCGCGTTTCTTGTGCACTCACCCATTCCATCATAAAAGTTCCTTTCTGGCCATAATTAACCCTTTTCGGTCCAACGTCGAGCAATAAGAACATTAAAAAGTTCAACATTCAATCCCGTCAATTAATTTGGACCAGACTGTTTGAATTCCAAAAATAACATTGGACCGCAAAGGGTTTTAAAATACAGAATAGCTGCTCCATACACCAAGAATTTCCCACCTCAAACCCCTTCTCCCATCTAGCCCTACGTATTTAGCTCCTGTTCTTCTTTTCAGCAATTTTAAAAAAAAACAAACTTTTTTTTATGTGTAAATTCTGCACATCATGACATTGGGGCCTGTTCATTCCTTTGCATAACTTCTCATTCCCGACCATATTTTTAATTTGGGTTCAGAAAGGGGAGAATTCGGCCCCAGGAATCACCCCGGGGCTTCTGGGGTTGGTCTATTCTAGCTCCTATAAATCAACCACTTCTTCTGAGACAGAAACCTGGCTATTGCTGTTCAACAAGTCACAGGGGGAAAGGAAAGGCCTAGGGTCACATGACTCCATCACAAACCCTCTAAAACGGGCAAGTCTGACACCTTCCATTCCCTTCTATGGAAAAGCACAGGTTAGGCTCAGAGAGAAGGGACTCATTGCCTGGAGGCCCCTGACCTCCAGGAGTACATCCCACGAGGCTGCACAGGGCCCGGGAGGCAGGGCTTCAGTCAGTGCCATGGAACTCCATTATTTAAGATGTAAACTTGAAGTTCTAGAACAGCA
>NW_006295183.1:2383627-2407629 GCF_000327345.1 Myotis davidii | reverse complement strand
CATATTTTTAATTTGGGTTCAGAAAGGGGAGAACTCGGCCCCAGGAACCACCCTGGGGGCTTCTAGGGTTGGTCTATTTCAGCTCCTTCTTCCACAACCGCTTCTGAAACAGAAACCTGCCTATTGCTGTTCGCCAAATCACAGGGGGAAGGAAAGGCCTAGGGTCACATGACTCCATCACAAACCCTCTAAAACGGGCAAGTCTGACACCTTCCATTCCCTTCTATGGAACAGCACACGTTAGGCTCAGAGAGAAGGGGCTCATTGCCTGGGAGGCCCCTGTCCCAATGATCCCGCCCTCCAGGAGCACATCCCACGAGGCTGCGCAGGGCCCGGGAGGCAGGGGTTCAGTCAGTGCCATGGAACTCCATGATTTAAGATGTAAACTTGAAGTTCTAGGCCGTGGAACTCCTTTTAAACTCACACACGTGCAGCCCACTTGACCGCTAAGACATTGTGAGACCTTCAAAGCAAATCCCCACAAATGGAAGTTGCTCTTAAATTATTCAGAAATATGACAAAACCCATCATCCCTACCCAGGTCTGAGTCGCCCGGGGACCCCAGCAGCAGTTCAGGCATTGCCTCCTCAGCCCCAGCCACTGGCCAAGAGCAGCAGCAGGTGCCCAAGTATCCTTGGCAGCCGAGCCAGGCTCCACCCACCCGCACGGGTCTGTCCCTCTGTCTGTGGCATGCTGGGAAGACAAGGGTGCTCAGTGGGTACTGGGAGGCCAGGGAACCCCCTCCCCAATACATACACATGTTCACATACTCACCCACAGTATTTAGGAAGCAGACTAAGACGAAAGATCTCTAAGCCACTACGCATGCCCCTGCTCGGTAATCACAAGGCTAAGCCTGTTCGCCCACTGCTCTCAACCAGTGACGGCACTGTTCCCGGTGATGGGCGGAGACCCTGCATTCGCCTTGTTGCATCTCCCTTACATCCCTCTATTCTGAGCACTTGGTCTCCACCGAACCCTGCAGTGGACACTGGGGTGACCAAGGACATCAGCAGCCCCTTTCCTCAGAGAGAGCCACCCTGACCTTCTGTGAGACGCTAAAAATAGTAGCTGGGGTGGCCCATGCTCTGGCCATCCTGCTGTAGAGATGTAACCACAGGCTATTGGAGGGGCCCACATGGAGATGGGCAGAGGTCGGCGCAGGAGGCTGACCTTGAAAGGCGATTCCTAAGGTCATGATGAAAGGGAGGTGGAGCAGCACCAGTAGGTGGGGGGCAAGAAGGGGCAGAGCAGCCTCAGGAAGGAATTGCTCAGCTACAGGAGGCAGTGATGGGGTGGGGGACCAAGTCCCACAGAAGAGCAAGGTGGACAACTTCTAGGATCCTGAGTGTCATGGCTCTGACCCTGCCACACACACCTGAGCAGGCCGACCTGAAGGAGGACCCCATCTGCCTCTGAGAGGGGCACCCCCAGCCTTCCCCTCCTGGTCAGTAACACACAGGCCTGCCCTTGGTCCTCACATTCCAAATGCTGACCTGCACGTGTTCCTGGAAGCGCCTGGCGCAGTCCGTCTGCAATGCGCTCTAAGTGAGCATGAAAGAGCAGCTGACAGTTTGAGGTCGTGGGCACCATCCCTGGGGGAGGGTGGGGGGAGATGCAGGCAGCGTGACATGAGAAGGTGGGTGACAGGACAGAGGCGGCAGTGGGAGAAGGGACTACATCCTCCCCTTGCCCACCCAGAAGGCTTAGGAAAGTGAGCCAGGATGCAGGTCCCCAGCAGAGGTTGACCTGCCTGGGTTCCAGAGGAAAGGAGACAGAAGTACAAACTGAGACCCAGGAAAGGGGAGGAGAGCGGGACAGGGGTCAGGCACTGAGCAGCCAGGTCCCTGAGCCATCCTGACGGAACCGCATGTCCCGGCAGGGAGGCTGGGGAGACCACCTATGCGTCACTTAGGGGTTGTCTCCTCAATGCCAGCACCCACTGTGCCTGGGGGAGCCCCCTCTTTCTAATATGGGGGGACCCATACTCATGCACTCTCTGTTCAAACCTCCCACATGGGCTCTGACAACACGGACCTTCAAGCCCACCTACCAGCAGGGCGAGGCTGGACCCACACCACAGCACCGGGTCCTCTGCTGGGCCAGGCTCTGAGGGAGAAGAGCCCACGAGGGGGCGGCGATGATGTCACTGTGTGCCCAAAGCCATACAGACACCGACTCCACTCCCTAATGCTGAACACACCCAGAGTATGGCTGCTGTTCTAGCTGGAGCCAGTCTCCCCACTAGACAGCAAAACTCATGCCCTGGGGGCCTCATCCATGCCCTTCGCCCCTGGGACTCCAACCTGGCCCCCAAACATGTGACTGGGTGGGCACCCCATGTTCTAACCCCAAACATGTCTTCCCTCCGCAAGCTGCCTGCCTCTAGGGAGACGCCCCAGGCCTCCCAGGGATGCACAGCTGTCGGTAGTCCGAGTCTGCCACCTGCCTCCTTGACTCCCACCTCCATCACAGGGTATGTCATCCTCCCTCCCAAGTTCTGTCATGCATCAGAGCTTGCACTTTCCGGTCATCATCCACATCACTGACAAGTACCAACATAGGTCCTTCCCCTGTGACCATTTTTAGAGGCCCTACCAGCCCACACACTGAGAATTCTCTCTATAGAAGACACCAAAACCAAGGCTCCCAGCTGCCTCCAAAGATTGATGGGGAGGGGGGAGCTAGCAGAGAGAGGGGGCAGACAGGAGAGGGGTGAAGACCCCATTCAGGGAGACATTCCGGCTAAATGCTGCCTCTCACATGTACTGTTATAAGATTGAATGGTTTCCTTGCGGATGAAAACAATGTCATAAGAGCTACTTAAGTTCTTACCATGACACATGATGACCTACTGTGTGCGGCCTGTGTCATCCCTGGGAAGTAGGAGTTATTCCCATTTCACAAAGAAGGACAATCAGGCGTGGGGACAGGAGACCTGAGCAAGAGCACACGGGGGCAATACCTGCACCAGGACTGGGTCTGGACATGCCAGGGCCTGTGGTCTCCTCTGCCTCACAGTGTCCTCCTCTGCATCTCTCTGGCCCAAATTGCGAGGAAATGTCACGTACAATTCCTGAATCTTGAGCTTGGGAAGTCAGGCCAAGAAGTGCAGCAAATATAGTACGCGTGACATATCGGGTGGGAAGCTAAAAAATGTCAGGTTTGGAAACCACGAATTATTTTCCTTCTGTTTCCTCAAATCAGCACAAGCCCATCTGGGAGAGGCTTTCCTCAGGCAGCGTCCTGGGAACAGCAACCTTGCAGGCCTGGCCGCCCCCTGGAGCCTCCCATGACACCATCGAAGTAGCACGGGGAACACAAGGGCCAGGGAAAGGGAACCACCTGTGGTCCATTTCATCAGCTCTGGCAGGACCTGGAACCCCGCTCCTCACTGAACGCCTCCCTACTTCCTTTAATAAGAACATAAGCGTTAGGAAGAGTCAAGTCCCCAGGACGACGCACTCAAAATTTCTTGCAAAGTTGTGCGTGACAGGTATTAGGAGGAGGACGAGAAGAAGGCACGCTCGGCGCCTTCTATGCGCTTGTCTGGGAATGTTCACATCACCCTGCAGGGCGCGTGCCGTTAGGGCTCCATTTCGCAGCTGAGGCTCAGCAGGTGTCACTGAGTTATAATCATGACTCCTAAAAGCACAGGCCACTCCTTGGGGCAAACACAGACTCATCAGAGGGAAAGCTCGTTTGGACTAACGCAGTTGCACTATAGAACATGGGTGCAGTGGTAGATGCCTTAGAAAGAAAGAAAAAAATGTGATCCAGTTTCCCATTTCCAAGATATTGACACTGCGTCCCAGACAAGATGTGCCCTGCAAGTGCTCTGAGAACGAGGTGCCTGCAGTAAGGCCCCTTCAGGATGTTGCCCAAACTCTCTCCCAAGTGGGTGTAGCCATGCCCAGCTGCTGGGAATGCTGGTTGCTAACAGCTCCCAGCTGCAACCTGCTCAGAACGGCCCTCGAATGATGGGAGCCCATGAGAACCGTGGGCTGAGAGGGTATGCCCACGCTGTGGCGCCCACAGTGGCAGCACAGGGCCAATGAATGAGAGTCATTGGGTCCCAAAGCTCAGATCCCTTACTTCATGATGGGACAACTTTCCAGTGCGCCCCCAGAGATCCAGCTAAAACAAGTCTCCACTGGGGAAAACGCACTCCTTCGCTCATTTTCTTTGCCCTGTCCTACTTCCCTTCAACCTTCTTTTCTAGGAAACACTCCTTCTGTAAGTAAGTGACTTGCACAAGATTCACCCCTGTCAGAGGCTCCATCACTCCTAGGGAACCTCTCTTAACACACTAAGGAAGGAGGGAGGATGTCACACGGGCGAACGCCGTTGAGCGTGGACACTGAAATCTCTGCCTTGTAACTCTTGTGCGGAGACTGTGTCACAGGTTCTCAAGATAAGACCTAAGTGCTGCTGAAACTCAATGGGGCTTTAAAGACATCTGGTCAACCCCTTCATTCTAGCAGTGGGGTGGCCCACACCCAGGGAGGGGAAGCAACTGACCCAGACCACACAGAATTGGAACCAGATCTCTTCCCCACAAATGATAGGTGAGAGTACAGCCAGACCAAAGACATAGCCCCACTCCTACGACGGCATGTGTATCCCCAGCTCCAGTCCACATGGCAGGACTCTCTGCAGTGGACGGAGCGGGGGTTGGTGCTCAGAGGTTTGGCAGGTCCTGGTCTGGCTATTCCCCTACTTATAAACCACCGCTCCCAGAACGGGAGCCACACTCTTTGCCCTTAGGTACTTACACATGGCAATGCCCTCAAGCCTTTGTTCTTGACCTCCCATGCCCCCCAAGGCAGCCTGAGTCCCATACCCCTCACTTACAAGCATGCTCTACTCTTCCTGATCCACACTAGGGTATACGTAGAATCACCAGAAGAAATACAAATGCCCAGTTAAATACACATTTCACATAAACAATAAATTCATGTTGGCAATAAGTAGGTCCCAAATATTGCATGTCCCTCTGTTGTTCTCCAATATGGCATATTCTTTACTTCCTCTGCCTGAAACTCCCTCCCCTGCGATCTTGAAAAGCTCTGCATCCCCCAAAACCAGCTCAAATGGACCCTCTTCTAGATGGCTCTCACTCATTCATGCTCCCTTAGGGGCCGAGTGCCCTGCCCTGCTCAGCTAGAGGGTACTGTGACAGGATCATCACGTGTTACCAGGATTGGTTTCAGTGCAGGGTCCCTAGGTACCACAGGGAGGGGAGGGGCTGTGCTTCCACTCACACATTTACTCATACTCACAGGCATGCGTTCGTTCGTTCATTCATTCATAAATTCATTCAGTAGATATGTACTTGGCATCTCGGGGTCCAGCACATACACGTGGGATACGAGTCACATATCAATAAAGTCGACATGCTGCCAGCCATAATATGAGGAAGGTTTGGGGCGAGTAAATAATTGATTTTAAATTCTTATCAGTCCTACGGAAGGAGCAGGCTAGGTGCTCTGACAAAGAGGTGGATGGTGGCTAGAGAGTGGTCACGGAGGCCTTTTAGGGAGACACCATTGTTGACCTAAGGCAGTGCACCAATTGTAGGAAGAGCAGAGGTTTCAGTAGGAAAGCACCGCCTGTGAGGAGAGCCAGATGCCAGAAAAAAGCTTGTCATGTTTGAAGTTATTAGAGGAACTGAGTAGACAAGACAGACAAGAAGTCTAAGTATGGAGCCATACGTCGTGGCCAGATCACACAGGACCTTACCAGCTATGTTAAGGAGGTTATTTAAAGTCAAGTAGGAGGCTGTTAAAGGGGCTTAACCAGAGAAAGGACACAATCGGATTTGTATGTTTGAAAGATCACTTACTGCTATGAGCCTCTTTCATCTCTGAACCCACATTGTTCACAGTGAATGTACTTAATAAATACTTACTAGTAAATACTTACTAAATAAATGAGCCTATTCCCTTATTTTCCCCTTGCTTTCCCATCTGTAAGAGGACCGTTGGAACTTCCGCCTGACACTAAGAAAGTCCCCAGAGCGGAAATTTCAAACTCTCAGAATGCCCGTGTTCTCTGGAAGGAGCTTCATTCTAGAGGCAGAACTGAGACACAGCCGAGCAAACTTGTACCAAGTAGCATGTTGGCTTTTAAATTAAATGTCAGCGCTGCTTTTCCACTGGGAATCTGGCCCAGGCTTCTGGAAGGCAAGTTCTGATCAACAACATAGACCAGACCCCCAGGAGGGGGCAGGAGACACAGCCTTCAGGAGACGTGGGGACTGGCACGTGCCCACTCCAAGCATGGGTGGCCCATCCCCGGGGTGTGGGCATGTGTGTGTGGCCAGTGGTGGAGCTCCCCACTCCTCCCCCACAGTCTGCCCTCTTTAGCCCGGGGAGAGCCCACACTGAGCAGCTCACAGGGATCTCCTGGTGAGGACCTGACTCACAGATACCAAGCAAGTTCCAAGGCTGGGGGAGGAAGGGAAGAAACGGGGAGGGACAGTCTCCTCTCCTCCTTTCTTCTTTTTGGCTGGGGTTTTTCTGGGCCTCAGTAAAGTCTGTATCCCTTATCTCAGGATGTGAGGGTCTCCCAAACGGCCCCCAGTATATCTGAGGTGTTACCGCCTACTGTTCCCCTTCTCTTTCTCTATCCACCTCACCCCAAAACACCTGACACTGCTGTTAAACGCAAATGCCCTTTGCTCAAAAAATTGCTCCCCCGCCCCCTTTTCAGCTCCAAATGTTAAAATTCTCAGCCCCTGCCTGGACCCCAGGGTCTCTGGCCCACCTTACCCTCCCCTGCGCCCGTGGGAAGGCTGACCACACCCTCCCCTGCATCCAGACCTTGGCTATTGTCACCTCCTGTGACAGTCAATGCCATCCCACCATGGAGATCAGCTCCTTTGAGAACCAGAAATACCAGCCTTCCCTTTGAATGCAAGGCCAAGGCCCATTTTTGAAGGAAGGAGAGGGAGAGGGAGCAAGACTTAGTGACTAGCATTTGCACAAGCACCTCCCTTCAATTTCACAAATACCCTGATGGATGCTATGATCCACATTGTTCAGATGGAAAAACTGAGGTTCAGAAAGGTTCAGCAAAACCCCCAGCCACCTCGGTATTAGGTGACAAAGTCTGAATTTAAGTCCAAGTCCATCAAACCCCAATGCTGATGCCCCGCCCGCAGTGCAGTCAAGTCTACCCCAAAGTTCCTTAGCTTTTCAAGGATATTTGCCTCCCTTTCCCATCTGCAACAGACTCTTCCCCTGCAGTTTCTGCAAAGATCACTTGTTCCCACATCTCACACCTCTCGCCAGCCCTTCCCTGAAATCTGGTGTTTAATGGGAAGGCCCTCGCTCTGCCTCCTGCAAACACGGCGGGAACACAGGCACCATTTGGATTCCAAGGGACCAGATTGGACCAGACGTGCCGGAGCGACTGCAGCTGCCACGGGTGCGATGAGACATTTCAGTCTCCCCTCATTGGACGACCTCATCTGGAACATTCGCAGCCTCAGAGAAGGCAAATAGCATAGCCATGAGCAAGGATGTCCCTTCACGCCCTTCTCTGCAGGTCAGACGTGGTTAACTACGGCACGAAGTCCCCTTCTGGCTGCCCACTGCCATAAGGTAAAGTCTCCTTTGCAAGGCTGACACTTGCATGACAAAGCCCTGGTCTTCCCCCTGCTGTTCCAGCCCACCCACCCATGGGCCCTGACCCCGCAGAGGACCAAACAGGTCCCTGTCCCAGGACCTTGGCATGAGTGCAAGGGCCAGACTCTGGGGGTGCCATTTCCGCCACCCAGAATACTCTCCTGTCTGCGTTTCCTTGTGAACAACTTCTCACCCTCCAAGATCCATCTCCCCACTGACCCTCTCTTGAGCGTCATCGGAACCCCTGTGGCTTTCTCAGCAGCATGAATCACTTTCCAACGTGATGAGCACACAGCATCTTGTACAAGCCTCTGCTCACCATCCATGCAGCAAATACTGATGCATCACGTACTGTGTACCAGGCACCGTGTCTGGCCGTGGGGACACAGCAATGGCCTCAAGAAACCAAACACCTCCCTTCACAGGGCGATGTTCTGGTGCATACATCTCCCCACCAGGGGAGACTCCCCCAATGCAGTGTGCGCGCCTCCAGCAAGAACCCTGAATGCCCAGCTTTGTTTCCCCACTTGGTAGACATCGAGATAGAAACATCAATGATGACAGAGAATCATTGATCGGCTGCCTCCTGCACACCCCACATGGGACATTGAGCCCACAATCCAGGCATGTGCCCCGACTGGGAATCGAACCAGGACCTCCTGGTTTATAAGTCAATGCTGAACCACTGAGCCACACTGGTCAGGCCAATCATTATAGTCACTGAGGAAGACATATGCTACCACTTGTCAGAAAGCCAGGGTGCCTGGCTCTGCCACAAACAACCAGTTCCCACTCTCGGGCATGGTTTCCTTGTTGGAACTGAGAGCCGGGGAAGAGATGCACTCGGGACTTACGTAAAGCAATAGGCTTCTAATGAACTATATAACCACAGCACATTTGTCACAGCAGAGAGGCAAATATTAACAGCTCTGGGCAGGCCCTAACTGGATGTGGACCCAGAGTTACCAGCAACTCCCGAAGCTGCAGCCAGTTCCTTCTGATCCTCCTCCCTGGCAATGCGGCCCATCGGCAGATCAATCCCATTGATCCTGCTCTGTAATAAAGCCACTTCCCGACAGACCACAGGTGCCTGCGGGGCCGTGTCTCTATCTTTATGGGGAGACTGAGGCTGTGGGGGCCGTGTCTTGGTCATGAAGGTTTGACCCTCTCTGTGTTCATGGTGTGTCAGCGGTGTTTCTTCCTGCCACAAAACAGACCCCGGTGTGAATGAAAACCTGAGGTCTCATCAATCCATCGTCCAGAGGCCTGTCATTTCTCTTGCAAAAGATGGGGAAAAGGATACCTTGGTGGGTGTTGTGACCAGGACGGAAGAACCCCTCAAAGTCTGTCCTCACCTGGAAAGGTCAGTGGGTTAGGACCTAAAGATGATCAATGTGTGCAGAAATCCCTCTTCCCAGGTTAAAAGAGGAGGAGCGCCCGCCCACGTGGGAGGAGTGGCTAGACCGCAGAACGAAATCTCATCTCCATCCTCCAATAATGGGGAAAGGGGAGAGATCAACCAAAGGACTTCTATACATGCATATAGCATAACCAATGGGCACAGACACTAGGGGGTGTGGGAGAAATTGGGGGGATAAGGACACATGTAATACCTTAATCAATAAAGAAAAATCTTTTAAAAAAGAGACTTCGCACCACCCCCACTGCCACCTCCACACTGGCCTGAGGGGGCGCTGTGCCAGACACCCAATGCCAAACACAACCTTTTGCAACCTTGTCCTCCATCTTTCCTTGCCCCCTCTCTTGCCAAGCCCTGGTGCATTATCCTTGCAATGTCACAACTGTCGCTCTCCACCTCCACGCTTTGTCCTCTTTCACACACTGTCACCGCATCCCGGAACTGCTGGGACATCCTGGGGCCGACACATAGGCAGATGGTGGGCACTACAGGCACCCATCCCTAGCCTCCCCCTCCTGCCTCACTCACACGGCATGCGGGTCCCTCCTGAGCTGGGCCTCGATGACGCCTCATGCAGAGAAAAGACATCAAGCACGGAGACAGCAGAGCCCCAAAGGCTCATGATGAGGACTCAGGGGAGCAGAGCTGAGGCAACAGGGGCTCCCCGCTCCCTCTCGTCCGCCAGACGCCTGCCCTTGCACAAGTGGGCTCTTCCCGGAAACTGCTCCCAGAGGACACCGTGCACAGGCAGAGCCAGCTCTGGGAGGGGTCGCCCTCTATCCCTCCATCCCCTCTCCTCTCTTCCCTTTGGAGCTTACCCTGATGGACAAGCTGAAGGGACCCTTTTGTCAGAATCAGCAAGCACGGACTCCAGACCCACACCGCCAGGCTCCCAGCCAGCTCTGCTCCTCGCCAGCGCTGCGCTCAGACAAGTTGCTCACACATTGTGTACTTTGCGCCTCACTTTCATCATCCATAAAATGGGAATTGCAGCAAATGGTAAAGATGCAAAGATTTAATAAGTATAATTTACTTCCCTTCAAATCAATGCCCAGATATAGATATAGATACAGATATATAGATATACAGATATATAGATAGAGCATACATACAAAGTGCTTAAACAGTGGCCCCTAGTAATCTCCCAGGAGGCCTCAGCTTTTTCTATTGGCCACATACCCATCACCAGGCTATATCTCCCCCAAATGCTCCAGCCGGAGACACAATGGAGCACCCTCTCCGCCCTACACGTGGCGCAGTGCCCAACCCTGCACCTTCGCCCAGGCTCCTCCCTCCCCCAGACTGCCCTTCCCCATCCAATGCCCATATACCCAAATCCTTCTCTCCCTCAAAAGCTCGGCTCAGTGGTACCCCCATTATAAAGCCTTCCAGATTCTCGCCTCTCCTCTGGGACCACCCCCAAAGCGCCCTCTCTCCTGCCCTGTTTCAAGGCAGCCTCCTCCTTAGTCCAGTCACCATCAGCCCTGGCTCAAGGTCACCCATGCCCTTGACTTTCTCTCATTCATACTGCAAATTCCTTGACAGTGCGGGTGAATTCACACGTCCCCCTCGCTAACTGCCACAGTGACTGACACACCGTGATGCTAAACACATACTGGTGGAGGGAGCGGGGCCATCTTAAGGACCCTCTGCAGTGACAATGTTCCTGCCCCTCTTTGCTGTCCATTCCACTGCTGCATGAACACAGAGGCTTCCTCTCAACGGGCAGATAGATGGGCAGACACATGGCACCCCGGTGTCTGCAACAGAGCCCGGGGGAAGGCAGGAGGGCCGTGCAGCCTGAGAATGCGGCCGCTCAGGTGGGCAGGAGTGGGAACCCAGGCACTGATCCCACTGCTCACAGGGCAGCAAGCCCCAGCCCTCCGTGCTCACATGCCCGCACACCTTGCACACCTCCCCAGGTCCTTAGCCGTCTCAGGGTTCAGGTTTTTAATTTGAAGTACAGTGTCTGACCCAACTGAAATGGAATCCAGGGACGGTCGAATCCTATTAAGTCACCAGACCAGAAAGCAGAAAGGTATAAAGTTGACAAATTGCTTCTCCCAGTGGTGGCAGCGGGAGGCACACAGCGAGGCTGGGCTCTGACCCAGCAGCAATCCCCTCCTGGGTCCCAGGCTGGTCCCGCCGGGGCGGGGTGGGGGGGATTCTGTGTTTAACAAGTATGCGTTTCACATGCTCCCTTATATGCTATTTTCTAATGCAAACAGGGCCCGGGGGTACCAGGTCATCCCAGCCTGCGGAATAGTAAGCCCACAGTAATCGTTTTTATAAAGGATTTCTGCTGGTTGTGCACTAAGTTAAAACTGCACGAGACCCAGAATCCCACCCGTCCCCTGGCAGATAGTCCTGGGAGGAGCGGAGGGTGTCAATCATGTGTTCCTAGAAGGAGTTCTCTTGGCGCCACCGGGGTAAGCACTGTGCTCCCTTATTTATACTTGTCAGCCCCGGAGACCGCATCCAGGAGAGGAGGTGGAAGAGGGAGGCGTACACTGTGGCCATTGTATCTAGGTTAGCCCGCAGAATCCTCCCTACAGCATGCATGTGGGTACTATGGTCCCCATTGCGAAAATGAGCAGAGAGAGCGCCAGCAAGGAGAGTTACTTATCCAAGGTCAAAGAGCTAGCACAAGGTCAAGTTGGGATGCAAGGATTAGTCTTCCCCATCGAAGACATTTTCAGTCCATCACACAACACGCTTTCCTTCGCTGCCTCCAAAGCCCCTCCTCTGGTCCAGGGCTGCCTTGCTGAAGCCTGAGAAGCAGCATTCTCTATCTGCCGCGGACCTGTTCTCAGTGAAATGAACTGCTGCATTCTAGAACCTTCCATGGACTGTGCAGCTCTGCGGAAACATGCTGCCTGGGGTTCTGTGACCAGAGCCCTACTGTTGGTCCCTGGCTTCAGTACTTCTCCAGAGGCACCTGCCTATGTGACCCAGGTAAGTTTTCTGTGTTGGTTTTGTGTGTTTGTTCACTTGCTTGTTTTTGTTGTGTTGCTAATCTTCACCTGAGGACATTCTTCCATTGATTTTTAGAGAGAGAGAAAGGCAAGAGGAGAGACACAGAGAGAGAAACATCGATTGGTTGCCTTCTGCATCTCAGGGCCAGGGATCCAGCCTGCAACCAAGGGGCAAGGTACATGCCCCTGCCCAGAATCGAACCCATGACCCTTTAGTCTGTGGGCCAACGCTCTATCCACTGAGCCAAACTGGCCAGGGTGATCCAGATAGTTCTTGCTCTTTGCTGCAGTGCTATGTGGATTGCCCCACCCCTACCCATCTTGGCTCCTACACATGACTCCAGTTCTCATCTCAGATGCCTTGGTCTGATGAGCTATTAGAGAAAGCTCCATGCTGTGAACAACAAATATTATTGCTCAAATAAAACTTTAAAATGAGGCTTATATACCGTAGCCCAGCGGCATGTCTTCCTTCTATTTAAGCACATTAGTGAACCCCTGTGCGACTTAGCTTCCTCATCTAACCCTACCCATGCCTCCCTCCTGGGATGCTCTGTAGATAACATGCTGTCCTGACCTGTGCCTAGAACAATGATGGCGAACCTATGACATGCATGTCAGAGGTGACACGCAAACTCATTTTTTTGGTTGATTTTTGTTAAATGGCTTTAAATATATAAAATAAATATCAAAAATATAAGTCTTTGTTTTACTATGGTTGCAAATATCAAAAAAATTCTATATGCGACACGGCACCAGAGTTTAGTTAGGGTTTTTCAAAATGCTGACACGCCGAGCTCAAAAGGTTTGCCATCACTGGCCTAGAAAGTGCTTAGAGAAGAGGAACTACAACAGAACAGAAGCTCAATACATGTTGGCCCCATCTTCCTCCTCCTCAGCTGCTCTATCTGGTCCTGAGTCGCCAGTGCTGGCAGGACCTGCAAGCATTACCTCTGGCTAAAGTGGCAGCTGAAGGGTGGGTTGAAGACGAGGGGATTACTCAGAGCAGAGTCCCCCTGGGCTCTCCGCATAGTGCCAAGAGGCTGCGAGTCCCTTCTGACCTGGGCCCAAGCAAGGACCCAACCAAAGCTGCTCTCTCAGAGGCCCTACTTACTGATGTCAAGTCACTCACACTGAAAGGGGCTAATGTGCCCACTCTCTTCCTTTGGGGCCCACATGTTTCCAGGGACTCCACACTCCTCAGGCAAAGACTCAAGATGACCCATCCCTCTGGCCCTCCAGACAATGAATCCACTGGGAATAAGTTGTTTTTCTCAAAGAAAACAGAGACAGAATTCAGGCCACTGCTCTACTAACTGGATCTTCATCCCTTCCTACTTCTTCAATGGAACTTAGTTATTACCATTGACAACTGCATTCATTCATACTTATTAACTGGTTATTTAAATAGATGGCTTAACACTACACAGGAGATTCCAAAATCCCGAGTCCTTTCAGGATCTTAATTTCTAAAGTATCTATAATAATAACAGTGTAATATGCTAATTAGACCAAACGTCTTTCCAAACGACCTTCCAGACAAAGCCTGGGCTGCGAGGACTGAGGCGGCTGCTGCCACGGTGGGGGCCAAGTCCCTTGTATAAATTTCATGCATCGGGCCTCTAGTAAACTTCATAATAAAGAATATTATTACAAGTCTGGTACATATTTTGGATAAAAGTTGGTCTCTTATCTTTTCAGCTATATTCTTAAATGTTATTTTTAAATATAATTTTATTGATTTCAGAGAGGAAAGGAGAAGCAGAGAGAGATAGAAACATCAATGATGAGAGAGAATCCTTGATTGGCTGCCTCCTGCACACCCAATACTGGGGATCAAGCCCGTAACTCAGGCATATGCCCTGACCGGGAATGGAACTGTGACCCCTTGGTTCATAGATATATGCTCAACCATTGAGCCACAGTGGTGGGCACAGCCACATTCTTTACATTCCCTTATGCCATAAGAATCTACCAGAGACCTCCTATATGCCAGGCACTTTGCTAGGCATCAAGGACACAGACATTTGACAAATAAATCCAACACAGATCCCAGAATTGTACTGCGTGGTGCAAGGGAAGCACAGAGCACGCTGAGCTCAGCTCCTCCAGAAAGTAGAGTAACCTGGTATCACTCTACTCCTTCAAGCTGTGGCTCCACTCCATTCTGGGGAGTTGGGTTTGGGAAGTAACTAGCTTTGGAATCTGGAGAGGCATGTGGATATACACATTTTCCATCACTGAGAACGAAGGAGAACGAGGAAGAATCTAGGACATTCCTCAGCAGCCTAAGGAATGTCAATGAGCAACTTCTCCACCCTCTGGGGTTTCTATCCCATCAATGGCCTTGAGAATTTCCAACAGAGCACTCTGTGACGCACCTCCACTTCCACTGTGGAGGTCTTCATTCTGTACATAGAGGATGGGTTTTTTGCTTGGGGAAAGCTCAGAAAAAGGCATGTCATTTGTGATCTATGAAGTCAATTATCCCATTCAACTCGTGACTGGGGATGAGACTAATTAGCAACCATTTCACTCGAGGGACTGCTTTTCTTCAGAGAGCAGCCAGGGGGTTCTTCCTTTCCCTCAGTGTGTCCTATCAGGGCTTCATTTCATGCCAGAAGGCATCCAGCACAATCCCTTCCCACCTGCACCTTTCCCATGACTGCGCAGGCCCAAGAATCCAGAGAGACGAGGGAGGTGCTGATCTCTACTTGTCAACATTCCTAATTGGATTTCAGGAGACGTGACCATTTTCATTTTGTTTTCTCTCTACTAAATGCAAAAGGAGGGTCAGGAGTCATTTCAGGGTTCCAGCTTCTCACACGATGGATCTAAAGAATAGTACTTCAGCCCGGCCAATGTTGCTCAATGGTTGAGTGTCGACCCATGAACCAAGAGGTCACTGGTTTGATTCCCAGTTTGCAGGCTTGATCCCCAGTAAGGGAGTGGGGGTGCAGGAGGCAGCCGATCGATGTTTCTCTCTATCCCTTTCCCTTCCTCTATCTATAAAAATCAATAAAAACCTACTTTAAAAAAAAATAAAGAATAGTACTGTACTTTATATGGGCAAGTCCAGCTCTGTTTATGAATTCACAATGACTCCTTCCACCAGTGAGACAATGGCTCCAAGACTTACACATCCAGTCAAAATCTGTATGCCGAGATCCAGTCATCAATGAACACCTCATAGGACCAAAACCCAAGCTCATCATCTCTTCCTCCACTACGTCTTCCTTCTTGTCCACGTTCCCATATTGGTGAGGGAGGCCACCCAGTCATTCACTTCAGAAACCTGAGTGCCATCTTTCATGTCCTCCCTTCATCTTTAGTCTTACTGAGTCTATCTTCTTAAAATCACTTCACTTACCACCTTTCCTCCTCCCCACTGCTTCAACAGGTATTAGCCCCTTATCACTTGATGCATGAAGTCCTTCAACATCTCCTAAGTGTTCTCTCACCACAGGCTTGACATGCCCCCCAAACTTTCCCAAAAGCCATAGTAATCTTTCTCCATGTGAATCTCATGAACCACTAAATTCTTGACATTATTGCTCACTTCCATTTAGGAAAAATTCCAAGGTACTCCCCGAAGAGCCCTGCATAATCTGTAGGTGGTCCTACTCTCTGACTGCCCCTCTCCTAAATACACTCTATTCACTGCTCTATGAAAGTATCTATAGCCCTTGGTCAACAACTTCCTGTTACTATTTGGATTTAGTTTTTCTCTGGCAAATTCATCTCTCAATCTGAGGATCACCCTCTTAACAAGTGAAAGTGTTATCATTTCTAATATACTTGGCCTTATGTCTGCTCAAATATATTAGTAATTACAATACCATGAAGGAGTTCATTCATTCTCTATATGCTGCTCTTTTGGGTCATTTCCTTAATTATCCTTTGTTCCTTCACTGACTTCTGGTGGATTGATTGAGGTTCTTCTGTTCTGCTTTCCCTGACCAGAATGAACAGTGGCTTAGGGGCGTGTATGCTAGATCTATTTTACTAATTGTTCCCTTATGCTTTTGATAAACATATTTGATCATGGATTATTCTGAACAATTTTAGAATAATCAGCATCTATCTTCTCCACATAACAAGAATCTCAGCATGCTTTCAATTCCATCTGCCTCCTTTTTGCATCCCTGGCATACTGCATTTGGAATCAGCTGAAATATTTTAGTTAGAAAATTAATTTTTCAAAATCAACACATTTAGCTCTAGCCGGTGTGGCTTGGTTGGTTGGAGCATTGTCTCATTCACCAAAGGCTGTGGGTTCAATTCCCAGTCAGAGCACATACCTAGGCTGCGGATTCGTTTCCCAGTCAGGACATATACCTAGGTTATGGGTTCGATTCCCCAGATGAAGAAGGTATGGGAAAGCAACCAATCAAGGTATTTCTCTCACATTAATCCTTCTTTCTTTCTTTCTCTCTCTCCCTCCCCCTCTCTCTAAAGTCAATAAGCATGTCCTTGGATGAAGATTTTTTTAAAAATCAATACCTTTAAATTTAAGAACGGAGTTCATTTCTGGTAGATTTTCTCATATTGTTTATTTTTCTTCTTGGATTTATTTTTGGTTTTGCTTATAATTCTTTTCAAGGGATCTGTGCATGGCAAATTGTCCAAATCTGTGCATTTCAAAAAATTTATTGATTTTTATCCTCAAACTTGAATTAAACTTTATTGGGTTCCGACATCAGATTCAAAGTTAATCATCTGCCTGACATTAGAAAACATGGTTTAATTATCTGCGGCATTCATTGCTACTGCTGAGAAGTCTGGTGTCTATCTGATGCACATTCCCCCCCTAGGTAACCAGTCTACCCTCCCCACTGTGCCTCAAGCTTTTGGAATTTCCTTAATGACTAAAATTTCACCATACAGTGTCTTGTATGGACTTAATTTTTCATTTATTTATTCTGCTTGACATCTAAGAATACCTTTTGGTCTGAGAACTTATTGGATTCTTAAATCCTATGAAATGGCCTTCCATGGTGTGTTTGAATTATGGCTGGGTTCCTTCTGCTACTCAATGCATGCACTAGTGCTTCTTCTTGCAGCAATCTAGCTTTTAATACCTTGGATCGCTAGTGATTCTGCCTGGGATTGTGAAGAGCTACCAAACTAAGCTCTCAAAGGTGTTCTCATGACGTGGAAAAATGATGCCGAACTGAGCTGTTATCTGGATTGAGTAGATTGAAAACAGACGTGCCCAAGTTAATAAATCTCATTTACACTACCGAAGTTTCTGGAAGGCCTGGGCAATTCAGGATTTAAATCCTCAGATGGACGAAGGGAAGGCAAGGCACCCACAGCTCTAGGTAAATGTCTGACCATGTTCCTCTGTGCTGCTCTTCCAAAGACTCCCCCATCACATCCGTGACATCAAGACAGCCCTGGTTATACGTGTACAATCTCTGAGACAAGCGAATGACTTCAACATATCCTAACAAAAACAGTCAACGTCCCCATAGCAACTGTAATGTACACACTCTGCACAATTAACAGTTGAATGGACACCTCCCAGTGACACGTGATGCATAGGAAGCAGGGGGAGCACAGGTAAGTCTTCACTTTGTGTATTCTGTGACCTTGGGTATTTACATTCTCAACGAAACTGTTATCTTACCCTAGGGTCTGCATTTCAGACCTAGTCTCATACTAAAGACATGTACCTGGGGAATGACTGTGACCTCCTTGAAAAGGCAAGGAGCCCCAATTAATGTGTGTTAGAAGATGTTGTTATGAACTCCCTAGCCATCCTTCTGAGCATCAAAGTCACCCTCCCGAGGAGCAGGGAGTCTAATGTTGGTACACATTCCCTGGGTCTTGATGTACATCTTCAGAGTATTCTTTGAACCTAGACTCACACATCATGTGTCCCAAGAAAGACAACAGTACCTGCAAGATCTTGTCACCACCTTCCCCCTACACTGTGAGACTCCGGGGACTCCCAGGAGAAGGCAGAGAGATGCCATCAGATCATTAGCACCCTGCTTTTAAGGGCCCTCTGCAAGGTGGGCACCACAGTATTGGCCTGAGTCTGATTGAGAACCTAGGCTATCTATTGAGGACACACATTCTGGAAGGTTTCTTCTTTAGAAAAGAAAAACCCATGTGTTCATAGTTCTGGTCTAGGCATTACCCTTCTCCTGATGAAAGAGGAGAAAGTAAGAATAGCTCAGACAGCTATAATGTCCTAACACAAAAGGGAGGGAAAGGAACTAATATTAATTCAGAAAATCACGTGTTTATCGGTTGACTTCACTTACACACACACACACACTCAAACAGATACACAGTTCACCTGTGAGCAATGTGGACATTAGGGGCACAAGTCCCCACAGAGTCAAAAATCTGCATATACCTTCTAACACCCCCAAAATTTAAGTTGTCCCTCGGTATCCGCAGAGGACCCCCTCCAGATGCCAAAATCCAAAGAGGCTCAAATATAAAATAGACCCATGCATACAGTCAGCCATCCATAGCCAGGGACTCTCAACTGCAATAAAAAACAGCACAGTCATTCATTGGAAAAAAAATCTACATATAAATGGACCCACACAGTTCAAACCAGTGTTGTTCAAAGGTCAACTGTAGATAGATATAGAGACAGAGACAGACATGGACATGAACATATATTTTCTCAAAGTAATCTTTTGAATTAGGTGCAATTATCTCATTACTAGATGTGTAAATTGAGACACAGAGTAATAAAAGCCAAAAAAAAAAAAAATGCGTGTATTTCTCCTTAGCCCTCCTCCAGATAATAAGGCACCCTCAGTCAGGTACCATATTGGTTTTATTCACTTCAGCATCCTTCTGCCTAGCGGAGCGATACAGGAATGAATGGAACAGAAATCACTTTGGACCACCTAATGGGATAAATAACCACTAAGAATATTATTACCTATTTGAGGGCAAAAGGAAAAAAGAAAGGTTGTTGTGAAGGAGATGAACTCAGATGTGGGAGAAGGAGTGCAGGGCGAGAAGCTGATAGCTAACCCTCCATTAGATTTCAGAGGCAGGAAAATCCTATTTCTCTCAAGGTCATCATGACCTTTCGTCACGCCCACACACCTCAAACTTTATGATCAAGATGTGCTGCCTTTGGAATGCAACACGATATCATATTTCCTAGGGTCTGAGGTTGCCAGATTGAGCAAATTAAAACACAAGATTCCCAGTTAAATTGTCATTTCAGGTAAACAATGGTTTTTGTAAGTATTTCCCAAATATGACTTGGGCCATACTCATACTAAAATATTTTTGTTTGTGAATCTGAAGTTAAAAATTAACCAGGTGTCTTGTATTTTACTTGTCAAACTCACCAGAGAATCAGTGAATAGTTTTCAAGTTAAATAGAATAAAATGTTATTTTATTGAAATAAGTTAGAGATCCAAGGCTGGGAATTCATCATATATATAAATTCTTGAGAAGAGTGAACTTTCAGAGAAGTGAACAGAATCTGCCACCCTTTTATCTGTTGGCTTAATTCAGCCCATGAAGACCACAGCATACTAAGTCTGGGACATCACAGACACTCGGTATCCACCATGGTTGTTTACTTATCCTCATCATTGCTGGTAGTGTGCTCATCCATCCCTTATGCTAATATCTAATAAACCTTATTATTTCTCCAGGCACTGTACTGGGGTTTTTCACATAATGACCTCTCTCAATCCTGTCAGCACCCTTATGAGAAAATGATTACTACCTGAGGTTGCCAATCAGGAAACTGAGGCTAAATGGTATGGTATCTTGCCCAAGGTAAAAGGATCCAGATTTCAACCCAATATTCCCCCAACCCTCCCCGATTCCCAGTCCTGCTGCTTCTCCATGACAGTAAATACAAACATCGAGTGTTTGGGTTTTAATTCAAAACCTCACCATTGCCCAGCCTGCGTGGCTCAGGGGTTGAGTGCCAACCTATGAACCAGGAGGTCACTGTTTGATTCCAGGTCAGGGCACATGCCCGGGTTGTGGGCTCCATCCCCAGTAGCGGGTGTGCAGGAGGCAGCCGATCAATGTTTCTCTCCCTTACCTTTCCTCTCTGAAGTCAATAAAAAAATATATTTTTAAAAATCCTCACCATAATGAAAGGGAAGTGAAGTCAAGATAGCTCATTCTCATTAAGCAGTGCTAAATATAGCTACTGTACTTTTTAAGCAAGACTTTCTTTGCTCCATGTGGTGACTTGACAGGTCACCCACCTATCTTCTCTGCAGACATAAATAACTGCAAGCATAAGGAAGGCGGCGTGTGGAGCTGCAGAAAGAACAAAGGAACTCTGGCATAAAATGCCACACTTGCTAGAATACACAGGAGCCAAACACAGACAACGAATTGCAGGCCATCAACCCTGCTCTACTGACTGAAGACAAAGAGAAGGGCAGACGGAGGGAATGAGAGACTGGTACTGCCCAATATCATTGGCCTCAGCTGCAGGGATTAGACACCACCACAAGGCAGAATGAACTCAAGTCCTCTAGGACACCCCCAGGCTCCCTGCCCTCCAGTACAATGCTGGTCTATCCACCAAACGTTAGGGGCCCTTAATGGGGACAAAGTCTATGAAGTCCTAGGTTGTTCATCAGTATCTGAGAATCTCCAGGGAGTAGGTATTATACACAGTGGGAGGCAGAGCTGCAACCGCCTGCAAAGCCGTTCTTCTAAGTGTGTATAATAAAAATCCCAATAAAACCTACATCCCCAGTGCAGAAGCTCCACAGCTCCCTGTAGTGAACATATGATATCCATAATTATGCTCATTTCACTGCTGAGCTCCCAGAAGACCCCAGAGGTTGCTTATGCTGCTCTCCCCGCCTTCCCAGCTGGAAACAGAGGCACATCCACAGTGAGGGCTGAGGTGCTGGGTCCCAGGCACACCTTCCACAGCACACGTAATATCCTGATGCACGTTCTCCTGGATCCGGCCGCGTTCTCCACCCTCTCCTCCATCACCATAGGTAAGCCTACCTGAGGCCAGTTCCTCCGCTGATGCTCCAAAGCTCATACTCCCTCTTCTACCCAAAGACATCATTTGAAATATTAACTCGTCCAGCATCATCAATCATGCCTTTGCTGGTCTTCCTCGTCAGCACATAAACACATACAGCCCATGTAAAATCATTCATACACACACATTCACACGCCGATACAGAGAGAAAGAGAGAGAGAGAGAGAGAGATTCCTTCAGCCCATCTCACTCCAATTCCACCCCATTTCTATTTCTTTAACATAAAAATGATGGGTTACTAAATGGATTCTAGGCACATCTGTTAAAAGGTTCATTATAGAACCTTTGGGGGGGGGGGATATCCACTCTACACATCTTGCAACCTTTCTGCATATTTGAAATTTTTCAAAGTAAAATATTAGAGGAAAATCAATTTCCTTTCAAATTCTTTCTTCCTATTCTCTCCAGAAACCACTCCCATAGGCTTTCCTCGTCAAAGTCACCAATGACCTTCACATTGCTAAATGTACTGGTCACTCCTAGTCCTCTTACTTGATCTGCTGGTAGCACTTGACTCTCTCCTTCTTTCAACACCCTCTGTTGGGTTTTCTCCTAGGTCATTGGCTTCTTCTTCTTATTCTCTTTATCTGTTTTTTTCTCGCCTCCCCAACATCTAAATAGTAGGGAGCTATAGTACTTATTCCTCAGATTAATTTTCTACTCACACTCCCATGTTGAGTTCATCTAGTCTCATGGTCTTAAATGATATCTTTGCAGATGACTTCCACAGAGTATATATATCCTTAGCCCAGACCTTGTTCCTGAACTTGATTCCTATATCCAAGTGCATATTCTATATTTCTCCCTGGAGATCTAGTAGACATTCCAATCTTAAAATATTCCAAGTCCAGCTCCTGGTTTTATACCAACACCCCTCGTCTCACAAAAATCTGCATATATCTGGCGAGCAAGACCAACCTAGCCAACTGAAGAGAGGCCTTACAAGAAAACCAAAGCACCCCATTGACATTCTGTCAAGTGTGAGACAATTGAGTGAGACCATCCTAGATCAGCCGGTCACCGGCCAACAAAATAGCTAATGATAGAGGTATGTGTGGGCTCAGGAGAAATCATGTGAGAGATCAGCCAACCCACAGAATTTTGAGACCAATAAAAGGTTGTTTATGTTTAAGCCATGAAGACTTGGGATGGTTTGTTCTTGATGAAGAATTCTAGAATGCTTAAATTATCCCAGAAAGTATATGTAATTTTAAGCAGACAGAGTCTCTTGAAGAAAGACAATTACCTAATTCTTCAAATGCAGGAATTGGGATTTGGACTTGTCATTTGCCCTTATTTCCTTGAACATGGTCCCTGTCTCCCTGCTTAGGACTATTTTCATGGAAGGACAGAGATTCTTGGGAAAAACTCTTTGCACAGTCTCTCTGAGCAGATATACTTCCTTCTCACTGAAGACAAGAGAGAGAGACCGGTCTACAGAAATGTGTCCTCTGTTTCTTTTTACTCTAATGTCCTGTGCTATTCCCTGGGTTTAAATATGATCAGTGTGGTTTATGTGGTCAACACTCCTCCATTTTGTATTGAACATTTAGAGCGAATCAAAGTGCGCTGAATTATTAAAAACTTAATTTTGGACTCTGGGGTGAATGCAAATATGTCTTCAAAATTTATTATATTTCTCAAATTCTTCCATAAATTTTATTAGGACACTCTGGAGAGCTACCAAATTTGGATTTGATTGGCTAGAAAGAGTGGCCCAAGGACTTAGCAACCACCTAGACCCCAAATCTTGACGCAGAGCAGTTATATTTGACTTAACAAATTACTACAAAAAAATCAGCAGCCTGCTCCGATTGCTAGAGTAATGAAAAAGATTCTGAAGGGCCTAGTAAACCCTAAAGATAGTTATTTCCACTTCTTTTTCCTCTTCTCGTTTGCTTGGTTCCCTTCTATATACTCTGATCACATGTAGGGGGCCAGGCCCACACACACACAAAAAAAAAACCCTGCTGAATTGCTCCCATCTAGCCTCACGCACATTATTGGAATCCATGCCACTCCCTACCTCACTTTATTATATCTCGTTAGCTCTTAATGAATGGCTAGGCCATGGTGAGTTTATCAGTCCTTGAGATCAAACACTGATTCCTATTTACATCTGCATGCCTCGAACCCAGCACAATGTTGGTGCTCCAAATAGGTTCACTGATGAAATGAAGTAAACAGCGTCATGTCTATCAAGTGTAGCTCTTCCCTAAGAACCTTGAGAACTAACTGATGAAGACTATCCAAGTGTTTATTACCATCACCACCATCATCACTATCATCATCGTCATTGTCACTCAGTTCATTTAAGTGGCTGTGTTTCCTGGCTTTCATCTGTTTTCCTAATCCTCATTGTATTGCAAGCAGTGGGAAGCTGGGAAGAAATCCAGGCTTCCCGGTGCCCAGTCAGTTCATCTTTCTTCTAAACGTGGTTGCCATTACCCTGGTGAAGGCCCAGAAGTCAATACAGCAAAAGTGCTAGAGAGAAGTCTGGAACAGTCCATCAGGGCCATTGCCCCAACGAATGAGCAGGAAGAAGTTACCACATAGGAAACACTAACTGTCCTAGCACTGTTCTCATCACTCCATGTTTCACCTCTTTTAGTATCTCAAACAGTTTCAGGTTCATTAAAATTTTAGATAAAACAAAGAGGCAGGGACAGAGATTTCCCATATATTCCCTGACCCCATAGATGGCCTGCTTCCCCATTATCAACAGTCCCCCATGCCCGGAGTTGAACATTGGTTAAAACTGATAAAGCTACATTGAAACACCGTAATCACCCAAAGTCCATAGTTAACACTGGGAGTCAGTCTTGGTTTTAGGCATTCTATGCATTTGAAAAAAATGTATAATGACATGTATGCACCTTTCTAGAATCACACAGAATTATTTCCACTGCCCTAATAATCGTTTATGCTCCTTTTTTTCACCCACCCCCACCCC
>NW_006295183.1:2370471-2383593 GCF_000327345.1 Myotis davidii | reverse complement strand
CCCCCACCCTCACTCCCCGCCCCTGGCAGCCACTAGTCTTTACTGTCCCCCAGTTTGTCTCTCCCAGGATGTCAGATAATTGGTCTCATACAGGATGTAGCCTATTCAGATTGGCTCCTTTCATTTACTAAAATGCATTTAAGTTTTCCCCGTGCCTTTTCATGGCTTCAGAGCTCATTTCATTTCGGCACTGAATAATATTCCATTGTCTGATGGCCTAGTTTATTTATCCATTCATCTGCAGAAGGACATCTTGGTTGCTTCTAAGTTTTGGCGATTACAAAGGAAGCTGCTATAAACATCTGAGCGCAGATGTTTTACTGTGAATATAAGTTTTCAGCTCCTTTGGGTAAATAGCAAGGAGTACAATTGCTAGATTGTGTTGTAAGAATAGTTTTAAAGACAATCTTCCAAGGTAGCTGTGCCTTTTGCACGTTTCACCTTTTTAAAGTTCTCCCAACAATCCTACGCAACCAGGAATGATTGTGCAAGGGGCCCTGAGCTGCAGTCAATTTCCTAGGCCAGGCAGTGAACCAGGAACCGACCACACTGCAGCTTGCTGTCCTGGATGCTCTACATGTTTGTACAATCCCTCAAAGACCCTCCCAGCCCTATCTCTGGGTAATAGAGAAAGTCTGTGACCTCTACTAGCATGGCCAAGTCACTGAGGCTGGATAAAGAGGAGAATGCTCTTAGGGGGAAAAAACACACCCAAATAAAACCATGGCTCTTGAGGACCAAACAACCTTTTCAGACAGAAGCAGGCATGTTTAGTGAACATAAATACATCACTATCCAAAATGCCTGAGTCCCGGGAAAGCCACGTAGGCTGTGTGGCTCTGCTCCCAGACCCAGACTGGGCATGTCCCAGGCAAACACCGTTGAAAGCTCGGATGTTTCTGGAGGAAGAGACCTCAAGATGGTTGCACGGGGCGCTCAAATATTGCCTGGAACATACTTAGACTAAAAACATGTCAGTTACCTGAAATTCACATTTAACTGGGTGCCCTGTGTTTTCATTTGCTAGATTTGTCGATCCTACCTACATAGGTCTCTTTCCACTGAGAGAACTTCCACGAGGAGACCGGCACCCCTGTGACCTGCGGCCATGCCTACACCGACCCTCAGCGAGGGATAGACCTTCCAGGCAGGACATGGGTCGGTGGGTGATCCCTCTGCAGCAGGAGGCTGTGGTGCAGAGCAGGGCTGTGTGCCCGGGGAAAAGGGCTGGGGGTTAGAAGGGTGACCAGTCACCCCACCGTGATCATTGTGACATGGTTCAGGGGCGACACCCTTTTGGTCCCTCAAGCCCGCTTCACTCTGCTGCCGGCGGGTCCTTGGGGAGCGGCCACTTCCTGCCCCTCACTTCCCACAGGACAAGGCCTCTGAGGCCGTGCCATTCAGAGACGACTCCCTGCACGATGAAGAAGATGCTTGGTCGAGGGATAGATCCTGCTCTGGATCCCATGTAAAAGGGAGGGGTTCCCTTCCCTCTCCACCTTTTATCTCAGCCACAGCCCCCTACTACCCCGTCCCCCCAGTCTGTACCAGCTTTAGCATTTCTGACCTCCCACTCATTTTTTTTATCTTCACCCAAGGATATTTTTTCCATTAATTTATTTTAAAGAAACAGTGGAGGGGAAGGAGAAAAGGGGAAGGAGAGAGAGAGAGAAAGAGAAAGAGAGAGAGAGAGAGAGAGAGAGAGAGAGAGAGAGAGAGAGAGAGAGAGACATCCATTAGTTGCCTCCCATACATGCCTGACCAGGGCCAGGGATCGACCCTGAAACAGAGGTACCTGCCCTCGACCAGGAATCGAACCTGTGACCCTTCAGTCCACCGGCCAACGCTCTAACCACTGAGCCAAATCAGCCAGGGCTCATTCATTTTTTAAATCAGAGTTCTAATGAGTGTCAAATAAACATATCCTGGGCACTATCAGGCAGGTGCCGCTGATGAAACGTGAATTAAAGGTGCCCCCCACTGCTACCCCGGAGCTCAATGTCTAAGACAAGAAGTAGACAGGCGAACAGCCAAGTGCCATGTGGTGTGTGGAGTTATAAAGACAGAACTGGAAGATGTGTGGGGAAGGAGGGAGCGGGTGCCCGTGGTGGGGGATCCAGGAAGAGTGTGGGCCTGAGGTGGCTTCTGAACCGGGTCCTGAGAGATGAGATGCGTAGCGTTTCCCCACTCAGGTGAGGAGCCTGAACTCTCAGGAGCAGCGAGAGGCTCCGTGTGGACAAGAGACGGGTCTGTGATGTGAATGATGCTGAGAGAGTGGAGGGACGGCCTCCACAGCAATAGGGCCAAAGAGCAAGATGGATCCACAGAGTTTTGTGAGCACCTAGCAGACAATTATGCCGAATGCAGCAATTCTTCAAGTGCCTTTCCTGGCAACAGGAATTCACTCAGCTGATACCGAAGCTCTTAAAATACAGGGCTTCCCGCAGTGCATTTCGGGCGGAGAGCAGCGCTTACATGCAATGAGGATGAGTCACCCGCAGGGTATTGGCTCCTTCCTATGCAGATCCCAGCAGGGCAGACGTTCCGCAGGTGGACTTACCTGCCTTCCCCTCACGGTGTTTTATAGCATCCCTGACCCAAATGAGGCGCCTAAGAGGACCAGCGGCGGGTTTTCAGGTGGAGAATCACATCTAGTCCTCACAGGGGAAGCTGACATCGTTTTTAAGGGTGACCGGCCACTGCAGAGGCGCAGGAAGAGGTTATGATTCAAGCGCGCACTGGAACATTCTAGGTGGCCGGGTGCTGGAAGGGGCTCTCTCATTAGGTGCCACGGTATCACATGCCACGGAATATTATCCAGCAGGGTTTCAGTTTTGCCAGATGAAGAGAGTACTGGAGGTGGGTGGTGGTGACAGGTATGCAAAATGCCAATGTACTTAGTACCACTGGACTTCATACTTGCAATGGTTAAGGTAGCAATTGTTACACTGTGTGCAATTTACCACAATTAAACATTCTAAGAGAAGTTTCAGAAACTGGGTGACAACGAACATCACACTCAATGAAGAAAAGTGAAAAGCGTTTCCTCTAAGATTAGGGATAGGACTAGGATGGCCCTTCTCATCACTTGTTTTCCTCACAGTGCTGAGAGCTGTAGCCAGAGCAATTAGGTAAGAAAAAGAAAGGAAACGCATCTGAATTGGAAAGGAAGAAGAAAAACTGTCACTATTTGCAGATGACAAGATATTATGAATAGAAAACTCCTTTTTTAAAAAAAAAACACACCAAAACTACTGTTAGAACTAAAACAAATTCAGTAAAGCTGCAGAATACAAAACCAAAATACAACTTTCTGTTGCATCTCCACATATTGATAACAAATTATCGGAAAGAGAAATTAAGAAAGCAATCTCATGTACAATTGCATCAAAAATAATAAAATGTATATGAATAAATGTGCACTGAAAACTATGAGATATTGATGAAAAAAAGAAAACACAAATATTGTAAATGGAAAGATATTTAATGCTCGTGAACTGGAAGATGTAATATTGTTAAAATGTCCATACTACCCAAAGCGGTCTCCAGATTCAACGCCATCTCTACTGAATTCCAGTGATTGAACCTGCCACCTAGGCATGCTCCCTGACCAGGAATTGAACCTGCAACCTTTTGATGTATGGGACGACGCTGACCCACCCAGCCAGACCATTTAGCAATATATACACATATCAAAGCATTATATCATACCGCTAAAGCTAATGTAAGGTTATATGTCATTGACATCTTGATTTTTTTAAAAGGGTGCATTTGAAACATGATTTTGCCTTTTCGACCTGGTCCCACTGCTTTCACTGACCTGGGAATGTTTAGAGGCTGCTACTGGGCTTATAAACTGAAAGGTATTTTCTTGACTTTGCTGGAGACAAATGAGACTCTATAACAAACTGGCTTTTTGTTTTGTTTTGCTTTGGTGTGTGTGTGTGTGTGTTAGTCCTCACCAGAGGATATTTCTCCATTGATTTGTAGAGAGAGTGGAAGGGAAAGGGAGAGACACCGAGAGAGAAACATGGATGCTAGAGGGACACATCGATTGGTTGCCTCCCACATGCCCCTGACCTGGGCTGGGGACCGAGCCTGCAACTGAGGCACGTGCCCTTGAACAGAATCAAACCTGCGACTCCAGTCTGCGGATCAAGGCTCCATCCACTGAACCGAACTGGCTAGGGCACACGCTGACTTTTTTTGCCAACGAACTTTAAGGTTCAAATAGACCAAACTCACTCATACCGAGCGCTGGTTTCATTTAAACGAAGAGCGCAGGGCGCTGTCAGAGTGAGGGAGCAGCAGCCCCGGGCACCGCGGCATGAGCAGCCTCAGGGACGCAAGGCGAACAGATGAGCAGCTGTGAGCAGCGAGCTCAGCCCCTTCCTGTCACTTCCCGCACCCACTCATTCTCCCTGTCATTCAACACATAACATTCTGCTCACCCACCTTTTTTAAACTCTTAGAATAAGACATGAGTTCTCACAACTCCCTCTCGTAGGAGAAAAAATAAAGGACACGTGCACAACCCATCAACAATGGCTTCAGCTGCATTCACGAAGCTCCTCTACAACAGAGCAGGAATCCGGCGAAATAAAACGACGTGGCCATGAGCTTCTGATTTAATTCTGCATCCAACCCAAAAAGAATCAAAAGGCTACTGTTTTGCCTCCCCTGGCAACAATTCATTTAATTCCTGTCTCAATCTATCTCGGCGATTGTCAACCGCGTGCAGCAATAATTTTTAAAACATGCAAAACCTGACTATTTTGTCGGGGGCACTGACCTTTTCCCTTAGATTGTCAAATCCTATATAATAAAACCCTAATATGCAAATCAACCAAACAGTGGAACAACCAGTCGCTATGACACACACTGACCACCAGGGGGCAGATGCACAACGCAGGAGCTGCCCCCAGTCTGCAGGCTCCAGGTCAGCCAAGGCGGGGGCCAGCAGGGCTTCCCTCCCCCATTGCCCTGCCGGTCACCCCACAGGGGGTGGGGCCGGCAAGCAGGTGGCACCAGGCCGGCCAAGGCGGGTGCCAGCAGGGTCACCCAGTCATCCCACCAGTCACCCTACAGATCGACCCTGATTGCTGGCCAGGCCTAGGGACCCTACCCGTGCACAAATTTTGTGCACTGGTCCTCTAGTAAAAAATAATAATAATAACAACAGCCAACACAACAATAGCCATCCGGTGTGAATGAATCAAAAGTATGCCTATCTTCCTGGTCAGAGAGGCCAAAAAACATTTTGGGTGTGCGGCAGAATTTTAGTAGTTAGGCTATGTGTGCCACGAGATGAAGAGCGTTGAGCACCGCTGCTCTCTTTCTGAAGCGGCCGAGCTAGCAGTGCTGAATCCTTGCTCACCTGAGCCGTTGGCCCTGCCCCTGCAGCCACCCCTCCATGCGAAGTTCCATGTGGAGCTCGGGAGACAGGGGTTTTGGTGTCATCAGTGTGTAGGTAGATGGCAGGCGACCATGAGATGCCAGGGGATTGCTCGAGTAGAACACAGAGAGTGAGACGGGGGGAGGGGGGGATGAGGAAGAGGCCTTGGGGACCATCAACACCCCAGGGGGGCACAGGGAAGTCGAGGGGCCAGAGGAGAAGTGTGGGGAGGGACCAGCAGCAGGAAGGGGCTGGGAGCAGGAAGTGATGGTCCCACAGCTACTGTGGTCTCGGCGGAAGGAAGGCGGTGTCATTAGGCCGCGTACTAGGGGGCGCCGGTGCTTTCAGAAGAGCATTGCTGCAGCGTTGGGCGGTGAAAGCGAGGGTGACACCTGAATAAGAGGCAACGTGATGGGGGCCGATCAATGCCGAGTTCTCTTAAGGGGACTGATCAGGAAGTGAATGGGCACAGGAGAGGAGCCGCAGAGGCGGTGGGGGAGGGGGTCCCCACGTGGAGGCTGCGTGGTGATGTCTGCTGCTGTTGAGTGTGGGCTGGTGTTGAGCACTTGTGCAGATTGTGGTGAGAGGGATTCTGTGTGTTTGTGTGTGTGTGTGTGTGTGTGTGTGTGTGTGTGTGTGTGTGTGAGAGAGAGAGAGAGAGAGAGATTTTGACTGAAATTGAGATTTAAGACTCAAAAAAGGGTGATCAGAAGAGGGATGGTCCTAAGGTCCTAGGGTGGTGATACCTGAGAGCCAGAACCAGGCAGGAGGATGTGCCTCAATAAGGGAAAACCTTTTCACAAAGGAAAAGCAGACCAGTCTCAGTGCCACCTCTTCCACGGAGCCCTCCATCCAGACCCCAGCTAACCCGGGCCCAATGCCCTCCCTCCTGTGGCAGGGCCCATGCAGAGTGGGGGCGGAGCAGCTATCTATCTGCAGCCACAAGGACAGAGACCTGGTCTACATGGGTCAGAACGGGTCCTGCCCAGAGGCCTGAAGCTCCACTGTGGCCTGGGCAGCGGGTGCTGGGCCCAGTGATGTCCTCCGCTCTCTTTGATGCTCTTCTTTGCCTCTCCTTCCACTTCACCCCCGCCCCCCTGCCCCAGCACATGTTTCCTGTGTGTGTCTCCTGTGGACACAGACACTGTGCCCTTCTGTGACGAACACCCAGAGCCCGATGACAACGAGGCAGAGCCTTTGTCCCTCCCTAAGGAAACCTGAGCAGTGCAGGCTGGGCAGCGGGCAGCGTGGGAAGGACTGGCTCCTCCTCCTCCTCCTCATTTCCTCCTGTCCCTGTCCCTGTCCTGCAGGGGGCACCTTCCCAGAAGCACTAATCAGCTCCCGTCCATGCAGTGCCCAGACCTGAAATAGGCTGAGCATCTGCAAAGGAGTCAGCAGCCCCGAGCTCCGCGGGACAGGGGGAGAAAGCAAACACCCAGCAGACAGGTGGTGGGTGACATGTCTCCTGCCAGGCCTCCCTCCCACAGAGAGGCTCCGCCCAGCCCATGGCCGGGCTGGTTTCTCCGAGGGCTGACTTCCCTGCTTGTCCACGCTCAGCCCTCAACATCACTCCCTGCAGGTGGGCCCTGGCCCAGGCCTCCTGGTGAGCACCCAGCTCCTACCTCATTCCCAAAGGCAGCCCCGCCCTATGCCCCAGACACAGTCCTGGCGATAACGCACCTGCGTCCCCTGGCCTTCGTGTCCCCTGCCTTCGGCCCCCGTGCCTTCCATGCCCGCTGGTGGAAATGCACTCCGCTTCTGCGCACGGCCTCCTCTGTTCGTGAGCCCCTGATTCATGAGCCCCCTACCACTCCCAGGTCCCCAGACCACAGCACAGCGGTTGCCTCAGGCATTTGCCTGCCACCCGCCACCTGCTGGACACCGTGGAGGAGACCACCCATGCAGACCACTCCCAGCGCCACCACAAAGTACCCATGGCCCAGGCTTTCTGCTTCCACGCTGGCCTCAACTTCCTCCTTTATACAAGGAGCACAATGACAGCACAGCTTTCCGGGGTGGTGCTGCGGCCCTGGTGACACAGGGAGGCCGAGGCAGCCCATACCCAGCCCACCATCAGTGAGTGTGGGCCCGCCCTCCCGCTTGGATCACAGCAGAATACAGGACGCCTCCCAGCTGGAAGCAGGCAGAGGAGCGCCTACGAGTCCATCAGACCCCCCGGGAATCTAGACTCCAGCACTCACTCTCTGTGTGACACACAGAGCCATCAGCCCCCCGTAGCCTCGGCGCGCTCATCTATAAAGCCTTTCCCTGAGGTTTGTGGGATAATGAGAGGAGACGAGGAGGAACACACCTGTATTCAGAAGCGCTGAATAGAAGTCGGCTCTCCTGCCCGATCTGGAACACGCAGGCGGGGCGACGGGCTTTGCTCCAACCACCTCTGGATTTCCCTGGAGACGCTGGATCCTCCCCCACGTGCTCCAGGCCTCAGCTCCTCTGCAGGCCGGGTGTGTGTGTGTGTGTGTGTGTGTGTGTGTGTGTGATGCAGGCACAACCACCCTACCTGTTCGCTGAATCCAGGTGCCAGCTTGCATCTGAGAAGCCCGCAGTTGTTCGTCCAAACTAAATGGGGACCTGGGGAGAGAGTGACTTTGTCAGGATGTGGGGTCAAGAGCAGCCCTCCTGTTTTGCTACAATGGTTATTTACAACTGTGTGTTTCTCCCCGTGCCGCCTGTCGGCTGCTGACTGCACCATAGTAAAGAGGGCTGGAAGGAGCAGGAACAGAGGACCCCTCCCCCCAGCCCCTGCCCACGGAGCCGCCCAGGAGGGAGAGGGGTGCAGGGAGGCGTCGAGGCAGAAGGCCGGAGCCTGATTCCCAGCTTAGTGGTTTGGGACTCTGGGAAAGTAACTTGACCCCCCTGAGCCTCAGTTGCCTCATCTATAAAATGGGCGTGATAACATGGCCCGAGGACGCAGTGTGGCCCAGGGAATGGCACGGTGCTGACCTTCCGTGCTTGCACTATAATTAGCTCGAGTTGAAGGGGCAGGGCTTGAGTTCTGGACAGAAAGGAAGGGAAACGAATGGTGATATAAAGTGCCTACTATGTGCTGCTATTGCATAGACTTTTGTATTTCCTCCTCCAAACAAGCCGAAGTGGGTGTATTCCCATTCTAAGGGAAAGGCTGAAAGCCTCGGAGAGGGGAAGTGACAGGCTGAGGTCTGCATCAATGGCAAGGGACCCAGCCACCTGTGCCTGCCTCCTAAGTACCGTGTCACGCCAGGACGCCTGGAGCTGTGGGAGGTGAGGCGTTCAGAGTGGGAGGCAGGATGTGAGAAAGCAGGACTGACTCCCTGAGGATGAGGACATCCCTCCAGGACAGACAGTGTGGCTGTCACCGCAGCCCCAGAGCAGAGGGGCTTCCTGCTGCCCTTCGTCACCAGCCCAAGGGAGTGGAGGAGAGGCACAAGGTAGCTCGGTCTTCCGTAACCACCCAGATCAAAGGAGCTGGCCCTCCAGCCCTAACATCATCAGAATCCTTTCTACATCCGCCCCCAGCCTGGAATGCTCTCGCCTGGCCACTTCCTCCCTGTGCCTCAGGTCTGTGTATAATACGCCCTTCCTCGAGCATCCCTCCTGGGTCTCCTGTCCTGGGACCCTGCTCTGGGCTGCCACAGCACCCTGTTGTCTGCCGGCCCTGGCACTCTGCCCGCACCCACACGCTGCCCAGTAACTGCCCCTCCCGGATGATGCTCTAAGAGGGCAAGGACTGCCAGTTTTACTCCCGGATGAGACAGCCCCAAACACAGAGTCGTGGACATCAACACCAGTATGATGGCATCATCACTAAGCAGGACGATGTAGGTGGAATTCAGAGACCACCAGTGACACACAGGTGGGCAGGGGGCACTGATGTGGGCTAGTCGCCGTCTGCATAGGCAGTGGGCTCTGGCGGTGTCTGCATATGCTCCTGGGTGGTTCTGCATGTGTGCATTAAATCAGCACACAGTCTTGGAGCCAGGAAATACTGTGCCCAGAAGATCCAAAAGTCATGAAGACTTGCCTGGCTGGCATGGCTCAGAAGTTGAGCTTCAGCCTATGAACCAGGAGATCCCGGTTCAATTCTTAGTCAGGGCACATGCCTGGGTTACAGACTCTGCTCCCAGTGTGGGAAAGTCATGAAGACTTGCCTGGCTGGCATGGCTCAGGAGTTGAGCTTTGGCCTATGAACCAGGAGTTCCCAGTTCAATTCTTAGTCAGGGCACACGCCCGGGTTGCAGGCTCTCCTCCCAGTGTGGGACTTGCCACTCAATGATTCTCTCTCATCATTGATGTCTCTCTCTCTTCCTCTCCCTTCCTCACTGAACTCAATAAGAATATATGAAGAAAGAAAGCATTAAGACTGAACAGCCTGGCCTCGCTGGGCATGGAAATGTGAACTCCACCACGTGTGGCAGGGGCTGTGCTGGAGGTGAAGGCAGGGTGGATAATTCTGGCAGGTTTTGGGGGACCAGCCGGAAGGGAGAAGGCAGGGCCTGCTGAGCATGGGGGGACCACGACAGTCCCAGGACTCAGGTGCCATTAGTGGAGCTAGAAGCAGTTCAGTCCAGAATTAGGGAGCGTTGGAGTATTTTACTAAGCCCCCCGGGAACTTGGCAGGCTGACCACGGGGAGAGGGTGCAGGACAAGGTCTTGCAGATCCAACCTCGGCCCGATTTCTTTCCCGGGTGGGCATCTAGGCCAGGCGCACAGTCGCCTCCGCCTAAGGTTTAAGCCCCGAGATCTTGTGAGAGTCAGCATCGCTGAGAGCTGCTGAGACAGTCCGGGCGGCAGCTCTCAGCTTCCCGATGTGGTTGAAACAGGACCTTGGTTGGGGAGGGGGTTGCCTTTGGGGACCCTTCCAGCCGGGGACTGTCTTCATCAAACCTACCCCCACCCCAATGCCCTTCCTTCTTACTCAGGTAACATTAGCAAAACGACCAGGCTTTGAGCTAAAAATACCAATGGTTTATGCTCCTCCACGGGGGGAAAAGGAGACAAGAGGATCTATGAACGTAACAAGGAATTTCATCCTTCAGTGGCCTTCGGAATGGGTATTTTGGACTCAGCCATCCATAAACACTGGGTGATATCAGACTCTCTAGAGCAGAATGGATCCCACAGAGCAAGCCCAGCCCCGCATGAGGCCAGGGCGGGGGCTCTCTGGGAGCGTCTGAAACTCTAAGTGATGGCGAGCGTCCTCTGTGCCCAGGCGGAAGGACCGCACGGTCAAGGGTGAGCAACCGAGGGCGACGTGCAGGGCCATGGGCGCAGAGGGGAGCTCAGGCCCCAAGCTCAGGCAGCTGTGAGTCAGCTGGGGCCTGGGGCCTACCAGTCAAAATCCCAGTGACACCAGCCCCTGTCTGTGACCTGCCTGGATCCTAGAGACCACGGGATTTGTGAGGCGCTGCACCGGGGGCCCTTGCATTAGCTCCCACTACGTCCGGTTCATTCTCACCCTCCATTCCAGCCTGAGAGGTCAGAGCTGTCTCTCTCTCTCTGTCCTTCTCCCCGTGCCCTCTGCAGGCCCTAGGCCTCTGCACTTGCTCTTCTCCTGGCCTGGTCGGCCCTCCAAGTGGTCTCAGCTTGAACATTACACCTTCTGGAAGCCCCGCCCACCCCAGGAAGATCGCCTGCCTCTTCTGCAGTGGCTTGTGGATTCCAGGCAGTCCATGCCATGCCTGCCCCTGCTCGCTGCCACCTCTCCTCCAGCCCCAGCCCCGCCGGGCCCCTCCCCATCCTGCTGCGCTGACCAAGCTTCTCTCAACGCACCTGCCTCCCCCATGCGTCCCTCCCCTGAGCTGCCAAGACCCTTCTCCCATCTGAGCCTCCATCCCTGAAGTTTCCCCCACGGACTCTCCCCGTCTTAGTCAAACTGAACAAAAGACGCAGAACATCCTCATTCCAGGGTCAGCCCAAATGTCACCTCCTCCCTGAAGCCTGCCTGACCAGAACCTGCAGCACTGCCCTCGCACACACTGCCCCTTGGCCCCGGTGCCCCTCCAGCCTCCTCAGAAATGAGTGTCTATCTCAGCCGGATCCAGAACATGGGGTCTTAGCCACCTTTAAGCCCCTGGAATCTGCACGGCTCCCGACACATGGGGCCCGGCCTCCCTCCAAAACTGGGATCAGGAGAAGTGACATAAAGGGGCTTCCATCCCTCGTGTTAGGAGCTAGTTACCTGGGTCCCAAGAGGCAGGGGCACGTCTCTGCGATCAGCAAATAGCAAGGCAAAGTCTCCCCCGGGAGGCTGTGCCACGTGCACCCGTCTCTGCCCACTGGAGGTTTGGGGGGAGATGGGGCAGCGTGCTTAACAGAAGCCACGTCATGGAGGATGCACAGGGGATCCACCCCAGTCCCGTGCTGAGTGGTTGACATTCCTTGTCTCCTTCAACCCCCACAACAAGCTGACGAACTACCTTCAGCTACCTGCCTTGGACAGAATGGAAAACCGAGACGGTATTTAAGTCCCGGCCTGGCCAGTCCCACGGATTTCAAGGGGTCAAGCCTCCCTCCAGGTTTAAGCTCCAGGGGCCTGGGCCCAGAGCCAGAGCTCAGAGCCACCACCCTGTCCCCAAGTCTCTGCAGCACCTACTTGGCCTCGGGTGGGCGCATGGAGGGGCAGCACAGCTCCCTAACATGCAGATGGACTCTTCAGCTGCAGACTTGCTCACCCCAGACCTTTTCATCCCCCACCCCAACTCCCCGGGGTTCCTGAGACTGACAGAGTGGAGCATTGCATTCCCAAAGGTGCCCCTCATTATGTCCTTTGGGTCAACCTCTGTCTTCCTAACGTTGCAAAGGCTTGAGATCGAGATGCCAAGTGGAATTGCATTCATCATGGAGACATTGGCCGCCTCCCCCGCCCTCTGTTGCCTTCAAAGAGCCCGTGGCAGCTGGTGGTGGGACAAGGAGACCTGGGCCAGGGCCTGGGGAGGCTTGGGATGGAATCCATGTTCTGCTGACGCCTGTGGTTAAGTCGCTCCTCTCTGAGCTGTGGTTTCCCCATCTGTACAGCCAGCGTGGGCCTCTGTGCACTATTAAATGGCTGAGTAACTGAACGGATGCATGAGTGAGTTATCCTATCTAACAAAGAGCTAATATGCTAATTAGACTGGATGGTGGAACGACCTTCCAGAATGACTTTCCAGAACAACCCATGGGTGGGGGGAGGGACCGAGGTGCCGCTAGGCAGCTGGGCTGTGAGGGCGAGGCAGCTGTGGCTGTGAAGGCCTACCCTTGCACGAATTTCATGCATCAGGCCTCTAGTAGAATATAGCAGCCTCTCCCTGCTCGGAGGTACTGTGATGCTAAGGCATTTTTCTAGAGAACAGTCATCGCTAAGTAGAACCCAGGGAACCTGAGGTAGGACCAACACAAGGTTCTCCTGGTTTGCACCATCCCTTTAAGAGAGGAGATGACTTACAGCAAGAAGGCGTTAAGCTGGCCCCCAAGTGTGATGTGAGGTCTGGGGAGGTTGGACTTTCCTTTTCAGTTCACAGTTAAACCCAGCTGCCCACCCACAGGCCACCGGCTCGGGGTGCGACTGCCCAGACTTGGGGCAGTTGAGGTGACCAGGAGCTGACCCCCAGGCCTCTCCCGGCCCCACATCCTCACACCTGACCCCCAGGCCTCTCCCAGCCCCACATCCTCACACCTGACCCCCAGGCCTCTCCCAGCCCCACATCCTCACACCTGACCCCCCGGCCTCTCACAGCCCCACGCCACCT
>NW_006295183.1:2367282-2370373 GCF_000327345.1 Myotis davidii | reverse complement strand
GGCTCACGAACAGTCCCCGTGAGTAATAGGTCGGGTCTCAGACACTGTGCATGATAAAGTGACCTGGTGCAGAGTCCTATTAAGATAAATCACACTTAAGTTTGGGAAATTGGATGTTTGAATCCTGTAATTTAACGTCACCGTGACACTTCAGAGGAAGGAGAAGGAACTCAATTAGAGTTTAATTAGCCCGGGTGACTGGCGAGGCCTGGGCTGCCTTCCTGCCTCTGCTACGGGGGTTCACAGAGCATCCCATAACGCCAGCCCCACCCCTCGCCTTTGTTTCCCCACCTGTAAAAGGGGGGCAGTCCTCGGGAAAAGAAGAGCGGCCTTGAATAAGACAGAGAAGCCCCGCCCAGCACCCACCCCCGCCCTCTCAGCCCTGCCCGTGATCCCCCGCCAGCTTCTGCTGGGGACCTGGGTGGGCTCAGAGGTCCTATGGGCTCCACTCCACATGCTGCAAATCTGCGAGGGAACCGGGTTTGCAGGGGAGCAGGCTCCCACAGCTTCCACCAGGCCTTCAGAGGTCTCGGAGCTCAGCACACCACCAGCCTCAGGCCTCTCAGAGCTCTCCTCCCACAACAACCACTCTCCGATCACTCCCTTCCTAGCACCCTCACCGCTCCCTCGGCTGGCTGCTTTATTATCTCGCTGTGCCCATCACACTGAAGGGTGGGCTATAGTCACCACCCTAAGCCCTCCCTCCCCAATGTCCACCATCACCCCCACCCTCCCCACACTGCCCTTTCTAGGGTCACCACTGGCCTCCTGGGAGCCCCCTCCTGCAGTCCATGCCCCCTGGGCATCTCTCCGGCATCAGCAGCTCTTTGTCCCTACACTGAGTCCTTGTCCCCTTTTGGCACCTCTGACCCCAGACGCTGTCCTTCCGGAATCATCGGTGGGCAAGCACGTCTTTCTCCTGGACTCCATCCGCTCCCTCCAGACTGAGGCTGCCCAGTCTCCCCACCAGCCCCTCAACTGAGGACGCCCAGGTGTAATGCAGCCTGGTCTTTTCCTTAAAGGCTCAGACCAGCTACCTATCTATCTCCTTGGTCCCACAGACAACCATGGCATGAGCTCTGAGGGTGGAGGGGGGCATGCCCCGCTGGGACCAGGGGAGTGACAGAACAGGACATGGTCCCTGGTCCCCGGGAATTAGTATCACCCAAGGGTTTCCATGGTGATTGCTGTGACCAAATGGTGGTGGCCATGACCATGACGATATCAACAGCAAAAAAGCTTCTCTTCTGTCATTCTTTATAAATCTTAGTGCGGTTTTCAGCTTCAATAACTTCAGAGGTATGAGTGCTATAAATTCCCACCTCACTTGAAAGTTTCTTTAACTTTCTTTCCATTTATTCACTTTTGGGAGTTTTTAAAAATGAGTCTTTAAATTCTTTTTTTTTTTTTTTAGCCCCTCTTGCTGAACAGGGCAAATATGGACTGACAAAAAAAAAATTAAAGTTTGAAATGTATAAATTCACAAGACTAACTACTTAAAAAATATGGAAACACTTTAATTTTCAAATGATGCATTCGACAAGTTTATAGCATTTCTGCTTCTGACGTTATTAAAGCTTAAAATCTCACTAAAGCCCTGGCTGGTATGCTCAATTGGTTGACGTCATCCGTGCACTGAAAGGTCTCAGGTTGGATTCCTGGTCAGGGCACATGCCCAGGTTGTGGGTTCAATCCCTGGTTGGGGTGTGTGCGCAAGGCAGCCAACCGATGTTTCCCTCTCACATCTCTCTCTCTCTCTCTCTCCCTCCCTCCCTCCCCCTCCCTCCCTCTTCTTCTCCCTCTCCCTGAAATCAATAAAAACAATTAAAAAAAAAAATTGCACTGCCCTGGTCAGTTTTGCTCAGTGGATAGCGCATCGGCCTGCAGACTAGAGGGTCCCAGGTTCTATTCTGGTCAGGGGCACATGCCCTGATTGCGGGCTCGATCCCCAGTGTGGGGCGTGCAGGAGGCAGCCCATCGATGGTTCTCTCTCATTGATGTTTCTAACTCTCTCTCCCTCTCCCTTTCTCTCTGAAATTGATAAAAATATTTGAAAAATAATTTGCACTAAAGCTTTCAGGACACTGTATGTGAAAGCATCTTCACCCATCTCCCCAGAATCCCGTGAAGGTAGGTCCTGTCACCACCCCCGTTTTAGAGACAGAAGCACTGAGGTCCGAGAGGTTGGAAGACTGGCCCGAGGTCACAATTTCTTGATTCAGCTCCGCCATCCACAGAACACGGCAGAGCATTGACACACAGGCGCTCATCTCTACCTCCAAGCCGACGCCCTCTGTCACCCAGCATTCTTCAGACATGAATGTGTGTGAATCGCTGGGAAATGTTGTTCAGTGCAGATGTGGGTGGGGGTGGGAGATCTGGGGGGTAGGAGAGGAGGGGTGCTGGGATCCCACATTTCTGACGCTCTGCACAGACCTGCATGGCGGGGCGGAGAGGGCTGTTTCGGGGGCCGCACCCCGAGGAGCAGGTGGGTAAGGCCCAGGGCACCTGGGTTGGCGTGGGGTGGGCTCTGCCCCTTCCTGGTTTGTTGAGGACCAGCTCAAAGTGATGGGTCATCAAACGAGCTCCCAAAGGCCAAATCCAGCTGTCGCCTCTTTCGTGAATCAAGTTTCATTCCCCGATGGACATATTGTGGGTGGCGTTATTTAGGAGACGGCCATGCCCATCTATTTGCATAGCGCCTGTGGCTGCTTTCATGTGACGGCAGCAGAGTTGAGCGGTTGTGACAAAGACTATGGTCCGCAAAGTGAAAATATTTACTATGTGGTTCTTTTATTTTTCCCAGAGAGAGGAAGGAGGAGGGGGGTGAGGGAGAGAGAGAGAGAGAGAAACACCAATGATGAGAGAGAATCGGCTGCCTCCTGCATACCCCCCATTTGGGGATGGAGCCCACAACCCAGGCATGTGCCCTGACCGGGAATTGAACCGTGTGACCTCCTGGTTCATAGGTTGACGCTCAACCACTGAGCCATGCCGGCCGGGCTACCATGTGGTCCTTTAAGCAGAAGCTGTCAGGGCCCTGAACGAGATGACCAAGCGGTTAGAGTGAGACAGACTTGTGTTGAGTGGG
>NW_006295183.1:2361361-2367204 GCF_000327345.1 Myotis davidii | reverse complement strand
GAGAGAGAGAGAGAGAAGTGAGAATACACTGAATGTAAAGTAGGGCATGGCTCATCCTGCTGTGCCTTTGGCCCCGGGACCGGCCAGCTCTATCCCAGAGGGTCGCTCCTAGAGGTCCTGCTCCACAGTGTGTGACAGATTCACTTTCCTCAGGTTTCGACGGTGGAGAAACCCCCACAGACCCCAGGAAGCCACGGAGAACCCATCCGAGCCTCCATCACGGGGCTCACGTAGGGTGACATGATTCATTTACCGTGGCCCAGCTGGCCCGGGCTGTGTCCCCCCAGAGGGGCAAGTCATCCGGACACTGCACCACCAGAGCCACCAAGAGAAGGATCTATCAGGAAGAGTTCGGCCTTAACTAACAGATCAGCCCCGTGTGGCTATTCCAGTATTTGCTCCTGAAATGTAAGTTTTTGGGTCCGAAGTGCTCAGAGCCAGGCTGTACCTCAGAGGCCATCTGCTCTGATCCCAAACATGAGCTGCAAGTTCCCCCGACCATGTTTCTGAACAGGTAACTCCAGCCTCTGCTTGAATACTTCTGATGACGAGGAGCTCACTACCACACATTCTTGTGGAATTCTATTTGCAAGACAGTTACTCATTGAACTGAGTTTAAACCTGCTTCCGCGGGGCACCCATCCACTGTCTGAGTGCTGTGCGATATGCCCACCTGCGTCACCGTCACAGGGCGCCAAACCTCTTCTCAGAGGTGGCCTGGCATAAGTTGCTCTACCTAGGGAGCCTCTGTTCTCTTGCATTTATTTTTTATTTATTTTTTTAACCCTCACCTGAGGATATTTTTCCATTGATTTTTAGAGAGAGTGGAAGAGAGAAAGACAGAGAAATATCGATGTGAGAGAAATACTTAGACTAAAACTATGTCAGTTATCTGCAATGCACATTCATCTAGGTGCCCTGTATATCCATTTGCTAGATGTGGCGGTCCTACCCACAGGGTCAGGGCCAGGGAGGACCCTGCGGCCGAGGTACATGCCCTTGACCAGAACTGAACCTGGGCCGACACTCTGTCCACTGAACCAAACTGGCTGGGGCTGTTCCCTCGCATTTAAGTTGCACACATGGGAAGGCTGTGAGGGTCCACAAGGCGGGACTGCGGCGCTTCCATGGACGCCCCACGCCAACCGTGGGAGGTGGAAATCGGTCATTCTCATTTTAAAAATAAAACAAAACAGCTCTGTTGGCGACAGGAGGAGAGGGTTTCAAATGCAAGCACCCCTGATATAAGCTCGATGCTCTGTAGCTCTCAACAATGACCCCTGGGAAAGCCGGGGACCCCTATGGGGACAGGAGACCCTCAAGCCTCCCAGCTCTGGGCTGGAGATTCCGGGATGGGCCCCTGCAGGCTTGAGACACATCAGGTCAACCCCAGGCTCTCTGTTTGGAGAAATGAAATGTTTTATCAGCTCCCGCACCAGGAAATCTGATTTCCGCCCTGGTCGCACTCCATCATCTCCTCCCGTTGCTATCGGGATCGCGGCCTCAGAGACGTTAAATGTTTGTCACATTTCATATTATTGCCCCCATTTTTCACATTCGGGACGCTGACGGATGCTTGTAGGCAATGCAGGGATGACAACGCAGCCGCTGTGGGACCGTGCGCTCCGGGCCAGTCGCCCACATGGCCAACCGGACAGCTGATTTGTGGGGGCAGGGGCTGGGCTGTGCTGGCCCATGGGGACTGGGAGCAGGACAAGCAGGACAGGAGGCTGGCCAGCTGGGGCAGCGGCACTTCCTCCATGCGTCCAGGCATCTGATGTCCCCACATCTCTCTGGTTCCTCCACCCTGCCCCCCTTCTCCCCTCCCCTGAGGCGTCCACACCTGTCAGCTGAGTTATTTCAATCCCTTCCTCCACGTGGTGCCTGAGGATCCAAGCAGACCCTGTGCAAACCTTCCCCAGCCCCCCAGTCACTGGGAGTCATTGTTCTCCGCTGCAAATCTGATCATGTCACATCCCTTCAATGCGTCCCATGGTCCCCAGGACGCAGGACAAGTCTCAGTAGGGCGGCGCTGCCTTGCTTCGGCGCATTCGGAAGCCTCATGCATTACCGCAGCCCCTCGGTCTCAGGTCCCCCCACTGGGCAGGTCCTCCGAACCTCCCCGGTGACCCCACTCTCCGACTCTCCAGCATGGCAAATGAGAGATGCCACGGGTCCTCTGATACCTTCCCATCAACAAGTTGGGGCTGGTCTTTGTCCCTCCCCTGAACCCGGGCAGGCGCTGGGATGCCCTGACCAGTGGGGCTCAGGGGACTCACACCCAGAGGGCTGCGGGCCCCAGGACCCAGAAGACCAGAAGCTGCCGCAGCCTCTGTGTTGGAGACCCAAGAGACGTGGAAAAAACCCGACTGCCTGGGTAAGGACAGGAGGGGACAGGTGGAGCTCCTCCGGGCTGCCTGGAGGAGAGAGGCTGTCCTCACGCCCCCACCGAGGCCCCCGGCAAGCGAGGAGCGCCCTCGGACCCAGGACCCGACTGTCTCCCAGCTGACTGTGATCAAGCCACCTCAATGAGCACCACATGGAGGAGTCGCCCAAAGAACGCGCTCCAGCTCCTGACTCACAGGTGGTGAGGCGCCGCGGAACGCTGGTGGCCACACACCCTCAGCTCTGTGGCCCGAGCCGTACAGACACCCCATTTCCTCTCACCCCTCCTGTTGACCAACACACACGCACCCTCAGCTCTGAGGTCCCTGCCTCTTCTGCGGACACTGGTCAGTCCTCGTACCCCAACGCTGGCTTCATGGAAATTGACAGGCCTCCACCGGGTGTGCCCCCCGGCTGCCTTCTCCCTGCCCCAACCCTACGCGGTCCCCGGAGGCGAGGACCCGTCTGTCTATCTTAGCAGCTTATCTCCAGCAGGGAGCACAGTAGTGACTCAGTACCAGGGGCAACGAAGGGGTCCCTACTTAGGGGTGGGGGACAAGTGGAGAACAGAACCACCTTCTGAAAGTAGTGCCACTCCACAGGGTGAAATGACTCCATCGAGGCTGTGATGGAAGCGGCCCCTCCATCGTGCCCGGCCCAGGGAGGCCGGGGACACAGGCATCCCAACAAAAACACGACGCGTTGGCCACCGGGCCACCAGGAGACATCCTTACACGCCTTCCTATGCGAGAAGCAATTCCGAACAACAGTACGCGACAAGATAGTGGACAGACACCCACACTCACCGGAATGCCGGACCGTGTGTCTTCCTGCCTCCACCTGCTCAAGACGCAGACACCCAGCGTCTCCCTGAACCGGATGCTTTGCCCATGGCTGCAGACGTAAAGCCAAAAAGCACCAGGTCACAGGGGCCATGGGAGCTGGACCAGAGTGCCCCACACAGACTCTGTGCTGACAGGGCGTGCTGCACCCCAAAGGTGCCTTGGGGGGAGTATTTCAGGAAGAATAAGTGTCGCAGGAGGAAGGAGCTCAGGTAGAGAAACCCCCCGCATCCTTGGCTCCCAGTCGCTCAGGCTCACATCGCCCGAGGCGGGTAATTATAAGACTCAGAGCAGCTGGGGGCGGGCTAACTGAGCGAGGCCTCCTCTGGGCTGGGGGCTGGGGCGAACAGATGCTTTGTGGAAAGCAGCAAAGAGACAGAGCCCGAGGCCCGTGCTGGTGGAGAAAGACTGAGGCCTGTTAAAGAGGGAAAAATGAAAAGCTGGAGGCGAGACCCAGAGTTAAGGCTTAATTAAGAAAGCAGGCATTTTAGATTCACACAAATAAGCAAACAGAATCCCCCCGGCCCCTCCTGATCATCACCCAGTAATTGCTTCGAAGCTGAGGTTTGCTGTGCTTGGACGATCCTTAAACACACGGTGATAAAAGTAACAACCATACAAGTGAGTGGAGCGCAGGCGGCTCCTTGACAGTCCAGCTCCCAGCTTGTCCTTGGCTGTGTCACCTGGGCAGGTCCCCTCTTCACCTGCGGGGCCTCTGTGTTTCTCACCATCCCAAAGCACTAAGGTGTGTGGGAATTGAACACATGGATCCTGGGAAGTGTGTGACCCAGTCTGATGTAAAACTCTCACTTTGACGCCAGTTCATTGGGGCTCACATCTGACCTCCATCATTTACTACCTGTCTGACCGTGGGCACAGCGGGTGAGCACTTTGAACTTTGTTTTTTCTCACCTTAAAATTGGAGTTTTGAATGTGGACCCCCTACTTCTGTGAGAATTAGGGGAGAACAGGGCCAAATCGGCAGCACAGAGGAAAGCTCATCTCATTCTCCACAGGACAGCTCACTGCCCAGACCAATCGCTACAAACAGCTCAGGAGGGCGGAGCCGTGCACTTGATACAGAACCCAGGTTCAGCTGCCTGCAACTGAAAGGCAATAATTCAGAGGCAAGGGTTGATGGAAGAAAGTAGGTCTATTCAAGAGCCTGCAGCTGGAGAAGATGGAGGACTCACATCACAACGAGCATCTTAACAATTGGACAGGAGCGGGGATTTTTATAAGGAGGGAAGAGCAAGAAAAAAACAAAAAACAGAACAAAGGAAACAAAATGAGGAGATTGAGAGTTGTCCACTGAGGAGACCATGTGCAAGTCAACAGTCCGTTCAGATAACTGGTTGAAGGTCAGAAAATCTCCCAGAGCTGGAATGTCTGAAGGTCGGAGTCAGTTCCTAGAATTCCTGAGCACATAGGCTGTTAATAAGGAGGGAAGAGCAAGAAAAAAACAAAAAACAGAACAAAGGAAACAAAATGAGGAGATTGAGAGTTGTCCACTGAGGAGACCATGTGCAAGTCAACAGTCCGTTCAGATAACTGGTTGAAGGTCAGAAAATCTCCCAGAGCTGGAATGTCTGAAGGTTGGAGTCAGTTCCTAGAATTCCTGAGCACACAGGCTGTTTGTCTGCAGTCACGTGTGAGTGAGCAGGCCATCCCTTGCTGAAATGATGTTAATTATTTAACATGAATTAATATTTTCTGCAAAGGATGACCTGTTCATTCACATGTGACTGCAGATGGGGTGGGTTGCACACTCAGAAAGAATGCTGGTAGGACTCGCTGATCTGCTGTGTGGACAACTCTTCCGCCACGTACCCCTTCTGCTTAATGATCCTACTCACTCTTCAGACCAGGGCTTGGTAGCTCCTTCCTCCTGGAGCCCCAGGTTTGGGGTTGGTTCTCTTGCCTCCATCAGATCCTTCAGGATATATCACAGCCACCTGCCCCCGGGTCCCCCTGTGTCCCCTGGACCCCCAGGACTGGAAGCTCTGTGGGAGCAGAGACCACGTTTCCCTCACTGCTGGGTCTCCCAGACACTGTCTGGCACTTGGAAGCAACTCCATGGCTGTTATTTAAATCAAATCACTTCTGGGACATTCCATCCCTGCTCCCCGCACCACCACTAACAAACCACACGACCTCAGGAAAAGCAAACGACTAGTTGTTCTAGTTCCCTCATCACCGTAGGACACCGTCAATTGCAGGACACCTGTTTTCTTATGCATCACTAAGAAAGGATACTTCTGAATAATGTTGACCCCATGCTTTTCATCTCACGAGATTTTGAATTTTATAATTAGTTTCAAAGTTCTTTTAGACTTAATTGGCATGGATTTTTATCCCTAGTCGTTCTTGGGCACATATAAAAAGGATAAATGAATGAAATGGGTTGAAGTAGCCGGCAATCTTGTACATATTCAGTCACGTTGAGATTCAAAATCATCACACAGAAATTGCCCCGAGCAATACTGCTCTGTGTCACCAAGATGATCGGTGATGCGGCTTTTCTTAAACTTATTCTGAAAAACACCAAGAGTCATCTTGTCAGCGTGGAATGCTGGTCTACTGTTAACGTCCACTTCCGGAATACTGCTAAAGCCT
>NW_006295183.1:2357682-2361323 GCF_000327345.1 Myotis davidii | reverse complement strand
TTTCCCCCTTTCCCCACAACCAATGGATTCTGGGAGATGAAAAAAAGGCTCTGTCTGCTTCCAGGGTTCTCTCCCACGCTGCTGACACCCATTCTGTGTTTCCATGCTGGTACAGCAGGGACCATGATGAGGACATCACGATGCAGGGTGTCCCACCGCAATTATGAGATGACATCAATGATAAGGCACAGCCCGATTCTGAGATATTGACTAATGCATGTTGATATTGATGAACTATGGTACTTCATGGGGTTGTTCTTAGAGTAAAAGCATGACTGGAAAGGCATCTAGCAGAGTGCTCTGCCCATGGTGGCAACTGCAGCCCTCTTTGTTTCTCTCTGTTCCGCCAGCCTGGCAACGTTGCCACTGATGATGGTAAGTCTCCTGACTGGGATGAGTGGTTGATGGAGGAAACAGCAGGTTTCAATACACAGAATGAGCATCTGATATGGGATATAGGGGGCGGAGGCGGGGTGTAGGGGAGGAGGGATGAGAGGCACTGCAGGCACTAAGCCTTCATTGTATAGTGACATGTAAGGAATCATGCAAACCAGACCCAGGGCACTTCTGAGGGTCAAAGAGGTCCCTCTCAGTAGTGTCACCGGGACCACATGATAACAGTGGGGCTGCCCCAGAAGAGCCCCACCTTCCATCCGGAAAGGGAGGCTGAAACAAGATGTAAATGTCTCTCTGCTCCGACGTGGTATGCCTTTGTTCCAAAGGAGGAAGGCCATCCGAAGACGGAGGGGGATGCAGGCACCCTTGGTTCCCAGCCCAAGAAGGCTTCGCAGTGAATTCCAAAAACTGGTTAAAATCCAACGGTGCGGAGTTGGTGGAGTGGTTGCCACCCCTCCAGCTGTTATTGATGGCGCAGAGAGAAGGAACCGCGTGGATGATGGAGCTGTTCCTATCGCATCACAGTGACAGGCGAAGTGGAAGATTGCGGCAAGATGCTGCGCAGGAATTCAGCGGGACACTTGAAAAACGAATGCTAGAGAAAAAGGATTTTTCACGGGCGAGCATGTGCCCCTTACAGTCTGAGCATCGTTTATTTATGAGTGTTTTAAGCACTTCAAATAGTACCCAGGACAGAATAACAGTCGGTCTCCTAATAGCCCTAATTTATCAGACTCAGCAGTTTAGGAAAAATAAATAAAAATAGGAATGTAAGGGGTGGGGGACGGAGAGAGGCAAAATGGGAGGAGGAAAATACTGGAAACAGTACTGCTCCAAAGGTTACTCCACGTCTGTCTTCTTAAGAGAATGAATCTTAGCCCCGTCGGAATGGCTCAGTGTTTGACCGTCGACCTAGGAACCAGGAGGTCATAGTTCGATTCCCAGTCAGGGCCCATGCCTGGGTTGTGGGCTCCATCCCCAGTGTGGGGCATGCAGGAGGCAGCCAATCAATGATTCTCTCTCATTGTTGATGTTTCTATCTCTCTCTCTCCCTCTCCCTTCCTCTCTGAAATCAATAAAAATATGTCCCCCCAAAAAGAATGAATCTTAGAGCTTAACCCAAAGAAAGCCAACAAGGGCTTCAGAGTCACCCAGGGTTGGGTCCTGATGGGGATGATGCAAGGGGGGGGATGAAGAAAGCAAGTTCATGAACTCGGAGAAAAGACCCCCCAGTTCTAAGAAATTGTACTATTGCCATCACTACCACTAAAAGCAACAGCAAGAACAAACCTGACCAAAGCCATGCTGCACGCTTCCTAATGTTATCTTTCCTCCAAGCTGATCCGTATTTGGTAATGGATACCATATAAACAGCCCTTCCCTGGTAGCCCTAAGGGATCTGTGTGGTTTTCTTTTCTCTCTTTGTTCAATTCGTTCAAAGAAACAGGAGAAGAAAGCGTTCCTTGTGAAGGATGGTCCCGGGTTGCAGAGGGCACCGGGTACAAGGATTGTAGGAAGGAGCCTCCTCCCTACCCCCCTTCCCTCTTCCATTATTCAAGCCTGATTTTTAAAACTTTCTCTCAACTTGGGGGTTGTTTACAAAAGAATGAGACCAAGCCCTCTCTCTTAAGCCAGGACTGGCCATGTTTAGCCTGACTCCTTTTCCCTCCTTCAGCAGCATTTGCGTAAACAAATGAGTTTTGCTCTGGGGAAACAGACCTCAGAGTGGTGCGCCCCTCTCTCTATTGTCCTTGGTTAAGGTTAAATTCTCAGTAGGGTGTGACCTCCAGCAGGACCTTTCAGAATGTTCCAGAAGCATCAGAACATTCTTGTGGTCAGGGTCTGAACACACCAGAGTGGAAGTGGACATGTGTTCTGAGATGCCTCAGGCTAGTCAAGTGGTGGCTGCGAGGGTAAAGGGGTAAAGAGATGGCAAAAGGGACGCCCAAGGATGAGCCAAGGTGAATGGCATCCTTGCACAGAGCCACTTGTCAGGTCGATGGGGAAGGAGCCCTGACCTTCTCCCTCACCTTCTTAGAACCACAGTTTCCCAAATGATAAGATGACTGGGTGGGCAAGCATCTTGCCCCTCAATGTGTGGTCCATAGCCCAGCTGCCTCAGCATCACTGGTGGGCTTGTTGGAACTGCAGAATCTCAGGTCTTGCCCAGACATGCTGTGTTTTACAAAGATCTCCCAGAGCAGTGGTCGCCAACCTTTCGGACCTAAGGGACCACCAGTTGGCGACCGCTGTCCCAGAGAATTCGTGTCACATTAAAGCTTGAAAAACCCTGGGAGAACATACACGCCTGACATACTTCTCTGACCCTGTCTCAAAAGCCAACCCCCAAATGAACACAGTCCCCCAGATCCCTGTGGCAAATGTTTGTGATCTCAGATGGATGCCACCGGGAGTGCTGTATGGATAGAGAATAATTAGGCAGCATCAAGGCCCAGCAGGAAAAAAACTCTGTGATCAATTAGTGATGCCTGCCATGGGCACAGGCTGGAAGTAGTAGGTATGATCGATTATATCCCAACGACTTTACATCTTAAAAGAGGACTTGGAGGCAGGGGTGGGTTATGGGGAGAAGCCCCAGGATCTGGGTTCCTGGACTCGATACTTGGCTGCAGACCTCAACACAGATCACAGAAGGGCTTTCCTACCCTGACATTCTCTAATCCCACCCATCTATGATTGCATGTAAACAGACACACGTCACACATGCTTATGAAAGCAGGTTCTGTTCCTATGTCACAACAACCCCAGGTTCCCTTAAACCAGGTCCCCTCCCCCTTCAGTGATAATCTGGTGGTGCTTGCACAAAGGAGCGGGAACAAGAGAAAAGGTTGAGGGATGTGGGGAGAAAAAGCTGCCAAGCACGCTCTCCTGCCGCGGAGCCCAGCCCGCCACCTCTGCTAGGCATCTGTTTCCAATGAAGCCACGGACATTCCTGACCCACTCCTGCATTCTCTTGCCGCTGCCTCGCTCTCGCCTCCACAGCGGCCTCTCCCTCCCTGGGCTCTGGTCCAGGCCGAAAATCCCCACGGGCTCTCAGGGGCCAGGAAGCTGAGGAAGGCCTGGCGCCCGGACTCCCCTGCCAGGGACCAGCTGACAGCGCTGATCCTCCGAGGCCGCCGAGAGGTGCCTCCAAGGGAACCTGGCCTTGTGGGTTCCGTGAAGCCTGCGGGAGGGGAGCCAGCTCTCAGGATGGCTATGGGTAGGACAGTTCTACCCTGAACTCT
>NW_006295183.1:2356469-2357575 GCF_000327345.1 Myotis davidii | reverse complement strand
TGGCCAGGAACTACATGCTAGGACCATCCCTGCCAGCCAGAGGGGAAGTACGCCTAGACACCCCACCACTCTCAGCTGCGGGCACTGGGCAACGTCTGGAGACACTGGGAGTGTCACCAGGGATGGGGCAGTGTGACTGGCCAGGGATGCGGCTCCACATCCCACTATGAACAGGAAGTCTCCCCACAACAAAGAATGGTCCGGTCCCCGGATGTCAAGAGGTTGAGGAAACGTGGGGACCACATGCCATCCCTCTGGTTTACGGATAGCAAACTGCAGGTTACAGAGGAGCGCGGCCTCAACGGGAGGCACAGGGAGCTGGGGTAGGGCTAACCCCACTGCTCTGGCCCATTAGCCCCGGCTTCACCCTCAGAGAAGCAGAGAATTGGCTCTGAGCACGGGGCCTGCCCAGGTGTGTAGCAGGGAGCTGCAGAGAAAGAATGGACTATGGGAATGATGAGCCTTCCAATACAGTCCCCACACACAACAGCAAAACGTGTCTCCGATTTAGCATGGCTGTGCTCCTTATTGGGAATTAAAAGGGGCCTGGAGAGTAAAATGGGGAGGGGGTAAGCGTGGAGGGGAGAGGTTGAGCCCCTACATATACTATGAGCCCCAAAGAAGCCCAGCCACAGGTAATTTGGTTCTTCGTTATTTGCGGAGGAGCCATACTTTTATTTTTTCATGGCTCCCGGGTCACTGTTTTGAGATGCATGCAGGCAGATGACCGGTTAGTGTCAGGGAGTAAGTACCACGGGCATTCTGGGCCTTTACCGTACGACCTCCATCACCAAGCAGACAAGGGGCGGGCTGCCCGCACTCCTGACCCTGACTCGGTGCTGAAGTCTGCAGGCTGCACCACAGCAGCTTCCCTGTCGTCCTGCTTCAAGGTCATCCTAACTGCCCGGCTGTTGTTGGTGCCTTTGGAAGGAGATGACGCTGATGGAAGCACAGACGGGAGCCTCTGCCCCATGGGCTCCATTCAGTTAAGACTGTCCATGGGCAGTCTGTCCAACCCAACCGACTATTCCATTTCATCCAAGGAAATCCCTATTACAGCTACCCTCGGCCTTACGTACACACCTGTGCTTGAAACGCCCATTTCC
>NW_006295183.1:2339181-2356248 GCF_000327345.1 Myotis davidii | reverse complement strand
TATATATATATATATATTTCAGAGAGGGGGTGGGGAGAGAAAGAAACATCCATGATGAAAGAGAATCACTGATTGGTGGCCTCCTGCATCCCCCCTACTGGGGATCGAGGCTGCAATCTGGGCATGTGCCCTGCTTGGGAATTGAACTATGACCTGGTTTAGAGGTTGATGCTCAAGCATTGAGCCACGCTGGCCAGGCAAAGCCAGTTTCATTTTTAAGACAACATGTCTTCTGATTTTACAATCAATACATACATAGTGCTGAATACATGCACAAAAATAAAATGTCCCCTGAAACAACCCCACCAGCAAATGCCCAGTGTTGTGTAATAGTCCCTACATATACTATGAGCCCCAAAGAAGCCCAGCCACAGGTGATTTGGTTCTTCGTTATTTGCGGAGGAGCCATACTTTTATTTTTTCATGGCTCCCGGGTCACTGTTTTGAGATGCATGCAGGCAGATGACCGGTTAGTGTCAGGGAGTAAGTACCACGGGCATTCTGGGCCTTTACCGTACGACCTCCATCACCAAGCAGACAAGGGGCGGGCTGCCCGCACTCCTGGCCCTGACTCGGTGCTGAAGTCTGCAGGCTGCACCACAGCAGCTTCCCTGTCGTCCTGCTTCAAGGTCATCCTAACTGCCCGGCTGTTGTTGGTGCCTTTGGAAGGAGATGACGCTGATGGAAGCACAGACGGGAGCCTCTGCCCCATGGGCTCCATTCAGTTAAGACTGTCCATGGGCAGTCTGTCCAACCCAACCGACTATTCCATGTCATCCAAGGAAATCCCTATACAGCTACCCTCGGCCTAACATACACACCTGTGCTTGAAACGCCCATTTCCAAATGGCCCAAACGGATGTCAAAGTTGGGGTTCATTCGGGCTCTCTAAAGCCCAGAGCCTCAAAATCTCCTTTATGACTCTGCCAACTAGCCCTCACCATTGCCATCCCTGTAGTGTGTCCAGACACTAGTTCTATTTAAAATAACAAAAATAAAATGTCCCCTGAAACCCCCCCACCAGCAAATGCCCAGTGTTGTGTAATAGTGCACATACACCTGTATTTTTTTAATATATCTCTATAACTGTACCTGTACCTATAGCTACCACTGTATAGCACACACACACACACATACACACACACACACACATTTGAATTTAGTGTCATGGCCTACAGAATTTCATCACCTGTTTTTATCAAATTATATATCATAAATTTCTCTCCCTGCCCTTAAGTCCTTTTCTAGATCACCGCTGCATGGCATCCCATCATATCAGTCTATCATAATTCATTACATTCACACCTTAAAATTAGCTATTTTTCTTCTCTTGATATTATAAATAACTCTATAATAAGTATACATACAACACACCTTTGAGGGAAGTACACCTATGGCTTCTTAGGGTGAATTCCTTGAAGAGAAATTATTGGGATAAAGATCATGCACCATTTTTCTGACTCCTGAGACATACCTTCAAATTGATAGGTTAAACTTTTGAAAATATTGGAAACCTCTGCTCCAAACATGCAGGTATATAAACTTCTACATTGGAAAATGAATGGAAAAACATTTCTTTGCCAAGACTTGAGAAGTTAAGATCTAATTCTAGTTCCAAAGCCATTGGTTCTATGTCTGCAATTCAGAAACTGACCACTAGTGGCCACTCTTTGGCCTTGGCAGAGGAGGGCAGGACTTAACAAGAGTCATAGAAGTAGCTGATATGGTAAATCCACCAAAACTATAGCATGCATTATGTACAAGTCTGTTTCTCCCATCAGACTTGAGACCCTCAGGGAAGTGGCCGCATAGCTTCAATGTCAGAAAACCTAAAGATAAGCAGTGTCGGCCACTGAGGACACCTTTTTTGATAGGTCTGCAAGTTGCCATAAACATCAAAACAAAACCCTCAATAAAATTCACATAGCAAGGGTGCCACTAAGGCCCAGTGAGATTTTGCCCAATCAAAAAAGGTTCACCGCCCTGGCCAGCATTGCTCAGAGGTTAGAGCATTGGACCGTACACCAAAGGATCATGGATTCAATTTCCAGTCAAGGGCACATACCTGGGTTGTAGGTTTGATCCCTGGCACCAGCCAGGCACATGCAGGAGGCAGCCAATCGATGTGTCTGTCTCACTTCGATGTTTCTCTCTCTCTGTCTTTCTCCCCGATCCCTTCCACTTTCTCTGAAAATCAATGGGAAAAATGTCCTTGGGTGAGGATTAACACACAAAAAGGATCACCATCTCTAGCGTTGACCTCAGTACCATCCCAGGAATAAGTGCACTTTCCATCTCCCAGAGAGAAAAATATGTTTCGATAAAGATATTTCCTGGAAAATGATCATTTGAAATGTAGAAAAAAACAAGAAAATAAAAAAGAAGGTGGCTTATGGCATCATAGGGTATCCAGCCAAAGAGTGACATTTCTTTCCTGGTTTCCAGCGTCTATTTCTGGGAACAGATTAGGCTGCAAATAGAGAGAAGAGCGTGTATCGTTCCAGGTCCTGGAAAACAGACGGTGAGAGGCATGTTGGTTCATCTCGGAAACAGAGGGTCTCACTCTGAACTGCTCGGCGGTGCCTGAACCAACCAACCTTCCCTGCGATGTCTGGCGGAGGCTTCCGTCTGCACCGACTGCCAAGGACATTTAGAGGTGTGATATTTGGTTCGCTGGGTGCAGAGCTCAGCGGAGGCCTGGAAAACCCATCTGCACTCGCCGAGCTTTGCAAAGGGAAACAAGGTTACTAACATTTTCGCAGGCTTTGGTATCAGAGATCGGGCACCAGAGTGTAAGAACTCATCGTGTCAATGGGGTGGATCCTGTTATAAGCTCTCAGCACCGTAGAGAAGATGACAAATGCTGGCCAGACCTGGAGGCCCATCAGGATCCTACTCCTTAGGATGGAGAAAGTAGCCCCACGCAAGGGAAGTGGCTCACCCGAGATCACACAGCTAGTCAGGAGCCTGGCCAAAACAGACAAATATGCAAGACCTGGTACTGACTTGAAGGTTAATGTCTGTTTCTTGTCTCAATTCTATTCTGGTCTTGAGTCTCCTTGTGTGTTTCGTTTTATGGAAAAATACAAATCGGTGATAAATTAAAGCATTCGTGGCTGACTAGGCATCATTCAGTACAGTCTCAGGGACATGACAAGGGCATAACAGACCAATGATACTTGAGATCCAGTGGACAGTGTTCCAAATGGTGGGAACAGCCTTGGGGTCCAGGAGACAAGGAATTGCAACCCTGGGTAGGATGCTGTCAAGGGTATCTCTGAACCATCTCCTCTCCTCCAGCCCTGGTACAACACCCTTCTGTAGACCTTCCCTTATTTTACATAGATGACTTCAGCAGACTTCTGCCTCAGTCAGGACCCAAACAGAAAAACAGAAAGCACCCTAAGTATCTAAACAGGAGGAACTAAATGCAGGAGTTTGGTTACACCAGGGTTGGAAGAGCTGAGAACCCAAATAGGTGAGGGAGAGATTCACAGTGTCAGGGCCAAAGGGATGAGTGACATTACTGGGGTCCAGGGTCTGAAATCTCACGTGGGAGACTGAAACCATGGCAGGCCTATTTAGCAAAGAGATAGGGAGAGGGAGAGAGGAAATGAGGGAGGGAAGGAAGGAGGGCGGGAGAGAGGGAGGGAGGAAACAATCCCTGGCTTCCCTCTGAAGCTAGGGAGCAGAGATGATGAGAAAGGTAAGAGATGAGTTTGAGCGTCAACAGATTCCAACCAGATTCAACTCCTATATTATTCCATTGCCCCTCATCTCTCCCTGCACAATCTCCCACTGCAGCGCTGCCTGGGTGATCTGGCACATGCCTGACACCGTCATTCCTTGTTTCCAATGCCTCCTTGGCTTCTACTGCATCCTCACCTCCAGCACCACACACAAGGTTCGTCTCCATCCGAGTGAATGTCAGGCAGACCTAAGCTACTAAAGCTTTTACTCTGCTAAGGCAAATCTGGCTTCCCGGAGGAGGGGGCATGTTATGAGCCCTGTCATGCTGGCACGTGATAATGAAGGGGGAGAGTAGAGGTCATGGCAGCGGGAGGCAGGTGATCACAGGCAGAGAGGACGCGCCCACAGGTGGGACTCACCAAAGGCTGGAGCTGGACTTCATCAACCCAAAGGCCACCAAAGAGAAATGGATGCTCTGGGTCTCAGGAAGAGGAAATTCCTTCTTCGCATCTCCCATATGAATGCATCAAGCTGTGCCACCCATGCTCCAGGCACGTGACAGATAGTGTGGGGCCAAAGTTGAAAGTATAACTTAGGCCAAAGGATCCTTGAGCGCCCTACCAGGAGCTTGGATTTCATTCAGGGGGCCGGGGATGTAAGCACGCCAGTGTGACAGCCAGGCATGGCCTGGGGTGGGGGGAGACTGGAGCGAGGAGCTCACCCTTACAGCTGGGCCTCTGCAGCCCCGGCCAGGCTCACAGCCCTGCACTGAGAGCTGCACCTCACGCTCTTCTGAAGCAGAAGGTCGATAAATTCATTTTCTCACAGAAAGAGGAAGGCCCTGGGGAGTTCGTCTGCAAAGTTTCATTTCTGTTGAAGGGCCTTGAGTAGGCAAAGAGCACAGAGGAGGGGGAGTGTGAGGAGGAAGCGAAGGAGGTGGCCCCTGTTTGCTGAGAACTTGCACCAGGACTTGTAGGAGCATCATCTCACTGGATGCTTGCAGCGGCCTTCTGATGGGAAGAGATCCCGGGAGCACGAGTAGGAATCAGGGAGAGCCTCTGACCTCTAATACTCGATTCCTTCAACAAATAATTACCAAGTGACTCTGGGCACGAGGCATCATCCAGGTGTGAGGGACCCAGCACTGAAAATGGCATTGTCCCTTGCCACAAAGAGCTCTCAGTCTCATGTTGGAGGCAGACTCCCCAATGGGCCATCAGGCTTTTTCTAGTGTGTGGACCTCCATCCACGTCTCCGCCTGTCGCCTTTGGGTACTGAGAGCTTTCGCCTCTCAAGAAGTTCACCAAGCATCCTGAAGTACAGGGCAACCATCTCTTTCCCGTTTTCATGACGTTTTGACAAGTCTGAATGCCTCATACAACTGAAACAAGAATGTCCTATAGTTGATTTTTTTTCCCTAAAGTAATAATTAGTGTTATTCAATCAGTGATGTGGATCAATACAGTCTTAAATCTGAGTAAGTATGGGAAATGTATATAATTGAGATATTAATAGGGCCCATTGGGGAGGCATTAAGTAGAGTATTTGGGGCAGGGGAAGGTAATGGGGGGTGAAATTTACATTCCGACTGTTTGATGCACTGAGGCATGACCGTCTCATATACACGATCTTAGCCACTGTCCCGTGTGAGCCCATGAATGGCACCATGCCAAGCAAGCCAACGCAAATCTGCTCCTTAATGTTACTTACTCTGAAGGGGCAGCTCTTGGAGGAGGAAGGGTGCGGATCACTCCAGACTGGAGTGTCTGGCCAATGGCCCAGTCAAGATGAGACCGCAGGGGCCCTGAGGAGCTGGTCAGTGCCTCCCTGGGCAAGGAGCCACCACAGAACACCCCGTGTTTTCATCTGTGAAGCCACAGTCACCCCATCCAACGTCTCAACCTCTTCCTTGGTTGAACCAAGGCTCAATCCCATGTAACTGACATAAATATTCCTGGAGTCTGAAGATTGAGAACAGTATACAGGTTTTTTTGTTTTGTTTTGTTTCTTTAATCCTCACCCGAGGATATTTTTCCTTTGATTTTGAGAGATTGGTGTTCTTTTTTATATTTTTTTTATTTCAGATAGAGGAAGGGGGGAGAGAGAGAGAGAGAGAGAAACATCAATGTGAGAGAGACACATGGATTAGTTGCCCCTGCATGCTCCCGGACCAGGGCCAGGAATCGAGTCTGCAATCAAGGTATGTGTCCTTGACCAAAATCAATCGATCCCAGGACCCTTCAATCCATGGGCTGACGCTCTACCCACTGAACGAAACCGGCCAGAGCAGTATACAGGTTTTAAAAGGATGCAGAACGCATCCCAGTTACCCTTTGGAGCGGTTCTGAATTAAGCATTTTGGGAGGATTTTTTAGATGAGACTTATTGGAAGATTGGCAAATGGTTACCTAACAGGCTGGGTGCGTGTTTAGGAATGAGGCGGCTTCAGAAACACATCGGGTGGATCAGAAAGTACAGTCACCCGGGAGAAGGGAGCAGGAGGGACCTGAGCCAATGGGTCCGTGACACGCCGCCTTCTCTCCTCTCCTAAATGGGACAAGAGAAAAATGTGATTTAAAAAGAAATGATTTTTCCCAGCTCCGGGGAAGGAATCTCCAGGGGACGTTTGTTTTGATAAAATTTCAGGCCTGGTTTTCAAGAATAAGGAGGTGCCAACTGCCTGTAAAAGCTCCTAAAACAGCATGATCTCTGGCCCTTGGGATATTTATCTTTTATTTACACACAGTACTTTTAAAAGCCTGTTACTCTGACTGGCGATGTCACCAAGAGGCATCGTCTAAAAGGCAACATAATGTTTTTAGAGCCTAAATGTCAAGAAAATAGGTTTGCAATATTATAAATCAAACAAGTGATGGGCAGCAGGCTTCGGCCACCCACTTACATACACTGAATGTGGCACTGGCAGGCACGGGTAGATGACCCTGAACACAAAACGCTGTCTTCAAGAAATGAATGGCCCTGAATGGCCATGTGGCTCAGTGGTTGGGCACTGATCTATGAACTAGGAGGTCATGGTTCCATTCCCGGTCAGGGCATATGCCGGGGCTGTGGGCTCAATCCCCAGTGGGGGGTGGGGGGTGCAGGAGGCAGCCGATTGATGATTCTCTCTCATCATTGATATTTCTATCTCTCTCCCTCCCCTTCCTCTCTCTGAAATCATTTTTTTTAAAAAAACAGAAAGAAATGAATAGTCTGGAGAAGAAAACTGATTTGTAAAAATACAGCCTCGAGTGACACCAGATGGGATAAAGGAACCAGGACACAGAGGAAAAAGGAGTGTCTGGCCCTGATCCAGGTGGGCTGGCTGGACCCTACCTGTGCATGAATTCATGCACCAGGCCTCTAGTAGTTAATTAAAATTATTGTGAAATATAGTAACATGAAATAAAAATAAACGTTTACCATCTCACACAGTTTCTATGAGGCAGGAATTTGGGTGGGTGCAGCTTTGCCAATGGATTCTGGTTCAGGGATTCTGAGTTATAGTCAAGATCGGGCTGGGCTACGGTTCTCTGAAGGCTCGACTGAGTCTGGAGGATCTGCTTCCCAGGCAGATCACTCACTGGCTGGCCGGTTGGTGCTGGGTGCTGGTGGGAGGCCTCAGTTCCTCCCCACATAGGCCTCCACTAGGCTTCTTGAGTGTCCTCACAACACGGCAGCTGCCTTCCCCAGAGCTAGTCATTCTAGAAAAAGCACTGAGCAGAAATCACAATGTCTTTGGGGACGTCGTCTCTTCAAAAGTTATTCAATATCATATTCATGACACCCTATTGACTACACAGGTCAGCCTCATCCAGTGAGGGCAGGAACACACAAGGGCAGGAGTAGCAGGAGCCATGTGGGAGGGTGGCTCCCAGGACTGATGAGGCTCCTGAGACAGCAGCAGTTTGTTTATTATGTTTGGTCTGTACGGATCAGGGGTGGGAGTAATGGGGGATGTTAGCTTAGTACTTAGTGAACAACAGACTGTTGGATCACACGAGCCTTGGTTCAAATCTGCATCCCATCGTTTATGGCTGTGTGGCTGCTCTGCTGGCTGAGAGCCGACAGGAACTAGCAAGGCCACATTGGATGCAGGGAGGGAAGCCATGTGGTGGAAGGAGCCCAGCCACACCCAGCACTCCTATGGGCTGTTGCATGAGGAAGAAGGAAACGGCTGCTCTATTTATTTTTATTTAAAAACATATTTTTATTGACTTCAGAGAGGGAGATAGAAACATCAATGATGAGAGAGAATCATTGATTGGCTGCCTCCTGCATGCCCCCTACTGGGAATTGAGCCCGCAACCCAGGCATATGTCCTAACCATCTGGTTCACAGGTCGACATTCAACCACTGAGCCGCATCAGCTGGCTGGCTGTTGTATTTAAGACCTGGTGTGTGAGAGTCTCCCTGTTATAAGACCCTCATCCGTATCCTAATATAGTCGTTGGTTCAAAAAGTTGAGCCTCTGAATCTAGTTTTTCCCATCTGTGAAGTAGCGATAGAAAAACAAACCTCGTGTGTTCCCTGTGAAGAAAAATGAAATAAGGCATGAAAGTGTTTGTCCAGTGTCTGGCCCAGAATTCACACACTCCTCGTTGTCACTCTTGTCCTGCTGGATTTACGATCAGTGTCAACACACTGGCTGAAAAGGAAACATTCAGTGAACTCAGCCCATGTGTGTACCCACCCACCAACCGCGCCGCTCCCTGGGGTTTATGGCAACTTGCTTCGGAGACCCCTTTAATGGGGACGTGTGAATGCCAATGAACAGGGCAGTGATTCACAGAAAGATCAGCCAGTGGCCGGTTTGGGGCCAAGATCGGCTAAGACCATCTTGTTCTCTCTAGTCCTCAGTTTCCAACTCTGAAAAATGGAAGGGAAAAAAGAAAAAAGAGAGAAGAAATGAGGAGGAAGAGAGGAAAGGAGAAAAAAATAAATAAGGGACAAGGTCAATGTTTCTGAAACCCCAAGGGCTCCAGAAAGCATCTACCCGGTCGTTGTGCTGTTTCCCATGTCATGAATCCAGCTCTGCAGAGCATTTCGCTGGGGGAAGCGTTTTCCTCTATAAACAAGTATGTAAACCACAAGGCAGACGAGATGATCTACCAGGCACCGTCTGGCTCTCCGAGTCTTGGCTAATCCAGTTGGCAGACAAGTCACCTCCAGCAGTAACTCCTGCTTCACATCAAAGAACCCCTCCAGGTCTTATACCCTCAGGGTCACGCTGTCTGTCCCAAATGAAATTAGCAAAAGACAGTCGGCAGTCCACTGAGAACTTCCTGCCTTCCTTCATCAGGCTGAATCCATGCAACTCGGCAGGCCCGAGCCTTGCCATCTAGTGAACAAACTGGGCAGTGAAGCCTCCCCGGCTCCTGCACGTTCGTTCCAAGAGGAGCCCTCCTCCCAGATGCAGTGGCCACGTCAATCAGGCAGTAAAATGAGGATATGAATTAGAAGGCGCAGATGTCATCTCTGCCTAACACCCTGGGCCTGAAATGATCAAAACTGTCATTTCATTTTCTCCTCCTTTAAAATTACTACTTTTCATTTTAATTTCCCTATTGAAGTTTCTCTGGCCAACTCACCACATTTCCTCTCAAAATTACGACAGAAATAATTTGTGTGCATTGCCAAAAGAATGGCTGCCAAGATGAGCCACATAAGAGTGAAAAGGAAATAAAACAAAACAAATAAACAAACAATAACAAATACACCCCTCCCCCAACCATATGGATATAAGTGATGGAATACTGAAGTGGGTGACTGGTGTGATGTCCCCAAAATTCTACACACGTTGGCTGAATCCTTGGTTCCCTCCTGAGCATCAGTGTCAGATTGACAGACAGCCTCAAGTAGCAGTTCTCCTTGCAGAAGCTTTTCCTTGGAGGACTCGGATCTGATGCGGACACTGTGTCCTCTGGGCTCTCCTCTGCAGGTAGAATGTGGTCTATGAATGAACCCCTGAGGCAGCTTTGGATGCACCAGGAAGTCCCAGAGGGCATGATGACAAAAAGGAAAGATGGCATAAAAAATAGAGTTGAGCCCTGCTAATGTCATTTCAGTAATGACCATACATGTAAGGTCACACATGTTTAGTCCATCAAATATAGATATATATATATATCAGGCACTTCGCTGAGGCAGGGAGAGAGAGAGATGAATGCAAGATGATCAGTGCCTAATGGAATATGTACAGCTTCGGAGCAGAGTCCTGGGTTGTGTTTCTGGTGATTTCCAGATATGCAATGTATAAATGAAGGAACTTGGGCCAATGATAACTTCTCTACAACTCAATTTCTTCTGTAAAACAGAACTTAGACTGCCCATGTCCAGGATACAATATGATTCACCTCTTTTGATCTTTTCTAAAACAGTATGAGGTATAGAAAAAAACACACAACAAAAACAAGATAACTGAAGTATGGAGCCCAGGCCGTGACAACTACCTAATAAAGTGTGGTCTCCTAGCCCCTGGGCCGGGCTCTCTCCTGTTCCCTGAAATCTTTCCCTGCTGTGGCTCTCGGACATGCTCAGGAGTCAGGGATCAGCTGAGAAAGTATCAGAGACCAGTGAGGAGCTGGTGTGTCTCAGTTCCGACCATGTCTGGATCTGGGTGATGGCGACTCGCTCTGTGCTCTGACACCCACAGGTGCCACAGAATGCCTGGACGTGGAGATGGTCCAGCAATGCTTGTAGAATCCATTAGAAAGTGCTGTTTTTCGTAAACTTGATCTCTGTATACAGTTTTATACTTATGTATCTGGTGCGACCATCCACTCCAAAATCATTTGCTTTGTGCAGGCACTGGGCAAGGATTGGGAGGAGCAGACACAGACCAGTCAGGGCTAGTGCGGGAAACACGCCTGTAAAAAGGAAGTCCTCTTGCCCTGCCTGGTGTGCTCACTGTTTAGAGCATCGGTCCATGTACATAAGGGTGGAGAGTTCAATTCCTGGCCGGCCTGTGGACTGAAGGGTCCTGGGTTCGATTCTAGTCAAGGGCACATGCCTCAGTTGCAGGCTCAATCCAAGGCCCTGGTTGGGGTGCATGCGGGGCACCAATCAATGTTTCTCTATATATACCACTTCCTTTCTCTTCCACTCTCGCTAAAAATCTATGGAAAAATATCCTTGGGTGAAAATTAACAAAAAATAAATAAATAGATGAAGTGCTCTTACAATGGCTTACTGCCACACAGGATGGGGTCAATGTAGGTTTACAGTTGTGTGTATAGAAAAGAGTACAGTCCTTTATAAATGATAGAAGAATAAACTCTGTTTCCTAGGCACATAGCTGTAAACCTACTTTGGCCCCACCCTGTACCATAAGTGAGAACTACAGAGATGGGAACAGAGCGGGCTCTCCAGGGAGCAGCCCTTTGGAAAGCTGGTGGGGTAAGGGAGTGGAGGGTGGATGGTAAAACCTTCCTGTAGAGGAACAGGGGATGCAAAGAAAATAAGGTAAGAACGTGGGGATCAGTCAGTAAATTAGAGGGGCTGCGGTAGACAGAGAGAGGAGAGTTCGTGCAGAGATGAGAAAGCTGGTCCAGTCAGGGGTGAATCGAGGCCAACAGGGGCCAGGTCAGTGGGAGGGGCCAGGTGACCGGGTACCTTGCAGTGCCTCCCAACAGAGAAGGTGGTGCATTCTGATTGGAGGAGGTGGTGCGTTCTGATTGGAGGAGGTGGTGCATTCTGATTGGAGGAGGTGGTGCATCCTGATAGGAGGAGGTGGTGCGTTCCGATTGGAGGAGGTGGTGAGTTCTGATTGGAGGAGGAGGAGGTGCATTCTGATTGGAGGAGGTGGTGTGTTCTGATAGGAGGAGGTGGTGTATTCTGATTGGAGGAGGTGGTGCGTTCTGATTGGAGAAGGAGGTGCATCCTGATTGGAGGAGGAGGTGTGTTCTGATTGGAGGTTTGGTTTGAAACTTCGTTCCCATTGTGCCATCTCCTCCTAACAATAACATGGCCAGGTGCAAAGTCGAGACTCAGTCCAAGTCTAGGGTGGTCCAACAAATTGAGTCCCCAGCATAATAGGAAATCTTTCACTAAGTTGCATAAATTTACATAAATATGCCGCGGCCCTTTAGTTGAACAGATGCTAAGTAAACTTGCAAAACTAAAATGTGCGTCCCTGGACATTTTCTCATTATGTTGTACAAAAAAAGAAGAAAAAATCACCTGAAAGGTTATTTTCAGAGAAAACAAAGTGGGACCCCGAGGACTGATTCTCTGAGTCTTGGTCCAACTCAGGTGAGCCACAGGCCCCACCCCAGGCCTGGCGATGGATGGAGACATCACCTCCATGACCGACCCCTGGCCACAGGCTGAGCGGCTTCCTGGATTCCGTCAGCTTCTACCATGTTAGGAAATTCACCCAGAGAAAGCACATTCCTCCGAGTTCACCCGTGATTAGCATTCGGTACAAAAAACCCCACAAAACAACCTTGAAGCTGAATTTTCTTCTGTTGCCTCCGCCCACCTCAATCCAGTTGGTTTTCATTTGTTTCCGTGTGTACTTTGGAATCGGAGCCCTGCGCATTCCCAGAAAATCCCACCACCTGGGGTCTGTTATTCTGAGGGGGCAGGGACACTGGCTCGCTGCCCCCTGCTCCCTCCACACCGTGCTCCCCCCTCTTTCTCCACATTGTAAAACAGATTGTTAAAAAGGTGGCCCCTGTCTGCAGAGAGGGGGCGGGGGAGTGAAGAGACCGAACCCCTTCTGTGGGGCTTGGGGGCAGCCACCACCTTGAGGCAGGAACTACAGACTCAGCCCAAGAGAGAGCGGGGCAGGGTGAGGGGTCCCCGGAAAAAAAAACCCTCTGTTTGGATCACTTTTGGGGGCGAGTCTGATCAAGATGGGACGTGTGACTTCCAAACAGCTGGGAAGCATTACAGGTCAAAAGTTTAAATCCAGTTAAGCAGCGTCGGAATGTGCAGGCCCCGTTGTTCCTGACCTCTGTCTCTCCCTCTGACCTGCACAGCTCTCCTTGCAGACGAAATGCCTCCGTCAGGGCTGGTGCTGACACGGGGGCCGGGAAGGTCATTTGTGAGGACAGGGCTGTGTTTGCGAGGGAGCTATTTCCTGGCAAAATAAACAAGGGATCAACCCCAGGTGAAAATATAAACCAGGGACAGACAGAGTCAGAACACTGAAGCGGGAAATGTCATTGCAAATCACTCAACCCCTTCATTACAAGTGTGAAAAGAGGCCCAGAGAAGTACATTTCCAGCTAAAAGTCACACAGCATTTAGTCACTAATGCACTGGAGGGGTAGATATTCAGATCATGCTACATCCAGGTTCCCCATCACCAAAGGGAAAACCCAATTGGATCATTCTGATTGGCAAAGCTCATGCCCTGCTTATTTTCAGAGCCTGCCCCCGGCCTCCCCTCCTCTCCAATCCTGTTCTGAGCCATACCTGTCACCCACACACATGCATGCTGCCTACAGTGACAGGAAAGAAACGGATAAATATGTCCACAGTGAGTTTTTCTGATTAGGAAATGTATAGGCACATTTCTCCCTTCCGTGTGATTCTTTGTTTGTATTTTCTAAATCTTCTGCAGCTAACATTTTGTTTTCATAAACTGTAGTAAAAATTACAAAAAAAATAGGAAGAGACCATTTCTTCTACTTGAAGACTAAGATGCTATTCTATTTCTCTCTTCCTCATGGGATCTGCCTGAATGTCTCTTGTAGTGTTGAATGAATGAATGAATGAATGAGCTAAAAATAGTGTAAAGTTCAGTATGCGTGCGTTAGGTAGAGTGGCCTCAATTTATACATGGTATATAGTTGAAAAATTTAAAGTCGAAAAGTTCTGTCTTTGTTTTTTGTTTGTTCTTTTTAAAAGATCATCATGGTGAAGCCTTTTAACAAACAAAATGAAGAAACCCTTTTATAATGTGACCCATCATTCTGTAATTAATTTTTTTAAAGGCCAGAAAGCCAGTTTCATAAAATGAGTTTCTCCTCTGTATCTATGTTCATAACCGAATGACAGGCTCTTAACCATTCACTTGGCGATGAGAAAGTTCCAAGGTAATGTGCTATATTCTGGTTAGAAAGATTCAGTGAAACCGAATGTATGGAAATCGCCAGCCCACCGAAGCGAGATGCGGTCTCAGGGACATTAAACTACACGGCACAGGTCTGTCCTCACCGACACTTCTTCTCCTGGGGCAGCGAGGGAGCTGCCTGGAGGCAGCTACAGCCTCCTGGGCTTAGCCACGGCAAAAAGCACCCACCTCTCAGAAGTCCTTCGCTCCCTCTGCGTTTCTCTCACTAGCCTCGCTTGTGGACTCAAAGGCCTTCCTCCTCGTTCACACGTTCTCTAAATTGGTTACCAGTTCATGTGCTGGATTTTTGTGATCGAGTCGAATCACCAGCGCAGTGTAGCCCAAGTCAACCCAGCCTGCGTGACGTGAGCTCAGGGAATGTGGAAATTGCCTCCACATCCTGCCTGCCTCCCCTGCACACAGTCCTGCCTGCCTCCCCTGCACACAGTCTCGGATTTGGATTCCTTCTGCATTAGCAGCTCCGAGCACGCCAGCCCCACCGCCTCCCGCTTCTCGCCTGGATCATCTCAGGGTTTTTTTTTTTTTTACTAAGTCAGCCCAACAGGCTCCTTTTCTGCTCATTTCTCATCACTCAGATCTATAAATATTAATTACCAGCCTCATATTTTAAAGCCCCTTTGAACATATGAACTATTTAGCCACATACATCAATCCTAAACTAATCTTGGTGGTTCATCATAATTTCACAAGTTCTAGAACTTTCTATTTTAGCTACAGCTCTTCATTGTTTTTGCCACCCAAGTTATTTAATGCCTTTTCAGTCTACTAGACCTAAAAAGGAACAAACAGAACAGGAAAGAGACTAGACTCACAGCAGTTCTCAACCTGTGGGTCGCGACCCCTTTGACAGTTGAACGACCCTGTCATAGGGGTCACCTAAGACCATCCTGCATATCAGATATTTGCATTACGATTTATAATAGTAGCAACATTACAGTTATGAAGTAGCAACGAAAATAATGTTATGGTTGGGTCACAACACGAGGAACTGTATTTAAAGGGCCAGAAGGTTGAGAACCACTGGACTAGAGGGAGGAAGAGAGAGAAAAAAGTAGGGGAGAAGAAGAGGAGGGAAGAGGAGGAGGTTAAGAGAAAGGAGAAAGGAAGGAGGCCCATGGAGAGGAATAAACCCTCTGGGGACTGAAGACCAGGGACCTACTTCTGATTCTCGACCTGGCCCTGGGACTCCTGAGCAGTCACTTAGCCCCTCTGGGCTTGGCATGCTTAGAAGCTAACCCCAGCATCTCTTCCTGGCAAACTCTACGCTACAGTACGACCCACAGTTTTCTCTCTTTGTGACCAGAACATCCTTCCGAACGGATGACCTCCAGGTAGCACAAAGGTTGCTCTGCACTGCTTTCCTTTCTTTTAAAAAATACTTTTAAATATGTTTTCTTAATTGATTTTTAGAGAGAGAGGAAGGAAGAGGGATATAGAGATAGAAGCATTGATGAGAGAGAAACATCATCGATCCCCTGTCTCCTGCACACCCTGCACTGGGAATTGAGCCAGTAACCCAGGCATGTGCCCCGACCTGGAATCAAACCGTGACTTCTTGGTTCCTAGGTCAACACTCAACCACTGAGCCACACTGGCCAGGCAGCTCCTCTTCTCACAGTGCTCACCTGAACAAGTTGAGGCCCTTCAAGATCACTGACCAAGGAGGGTCCCCAGTCTGTGCTTCCAGATTCACTGGGGGATAAAGCTCTGTGGGTGCTGTCTGTGTGGCGTGCTTCTACACATGTGTCAACGAACCCTCAAGATGTACCTCCTCATGTGGAAACCACGCAGCTGCGCTAGGAGTACCTGGGAAATGCTGACAGCAGTGACTGCTTTGCACCCGCTCGCTCAAGAAGATATTGGGGGGTGGGGGGTGAAGATTGGGGTTGGGTCGGGTGGAAGGCAGAGTAACAGAGTAAGTAGGAGAGCAGTCAGACAAGCAGTCAAATCCTGGCCCCTACAGGGGTTCAAGATTACACTGGCTGCCTCACCTCCATTTCCCTCTCCTGGGAAGTAGAGTGCCTTCTACACGCTTCCTCGGGTTGCTACGCAGAAACCAGAGACAATGCTCCAATACGCGTCGCTCAGCACCTGCCTCATGCTCGGCGTTCAATAAACGTGAGTTTCATTATGACCATATTTCCTCCACTCGGAGACATCATCGATCGGGAGTCAAAGCACCAATTGAATAACTTCTCGGGGGGAAAAACAATACAGTAAACACACACTCCCATTTTAGGACATCTCATTTCCAACAATATTAAGAGGTGAGGAGAAATGTGCCTTAGAAATCAGTGGATTTTGGAAACATTGTGAGTCCTTTGCTTGTTTACATGCCTTTTTCCTGTTTTGTCTGGCTTCTCCCCAGAGGCACGTGAATTCCCTGGGAATAAAGAAATAGATTCTTGTTTCCCAAGGTGTTCCCAGGGCTCAGTACAGGTGTCAAATGAATATTTGTGTTATTTTTTATAATATATTTGATTGATTTTTTTAACAGAGAGGAAGGGAGAGGGATAGAGAGTTAGAAACATCGATGAGAGAGAAGCATCGATCAGCTGCCTCCTGCACAGCCCCTACTGGCAATGTGCCCGCAACCAAGGTACATGCCCTTGACCAGAATTGAACCTGGGACTCTTCAGTCCCCAGGGCGACGCTCTATCCACTGAGCCAAACCGGCTAGGATTGAATATTTGTTTGATAAGATGGTTTCGTGTCATCTTAATATGAGGGGCTACTGGTTAAAACCCCACTAATGTCACGGTTGGTTCAGATCATAAAACTTGCCCTCATGTTCTTCTAAACCCAACCATTCCATTCATTCCTCACCAGCCTTGGGAGAGGGGTTGGTGTGTTTGTATATTTGTTGAGAATTGGTATTTTCCTTGAACTATACACACAAAGAATGAGATGAAAGCTGATATCAAAGGCAGAGCACCCACCATGACCACTGACCCAGAGGTAGCCATCCTAAATCCCACTTGGAATTGCATTCAAAGCAAGGGCTGGGCACGGGTCCGAGTCATCTTCACACGTACTGCCAATCAGAATGTCCTTAGATCTGTATAAATGCATTAGAAATGAACCAATATCGGTTTGTAGAGTCAACTAAAATTTCCTCCTTCACTTTGCAAACCAGAAAAGTAAACATCGAAGCAATCTGCCCAGTGCAAATGGCTTTGAATTGCTCATTCAAAAATGAAATCAAACTATTCCTTCATCCAATCAGCAATCACGTAAGCAGGACCTACTGTGTGTGTTGGCGGGGGGCGGGGGGGGGGGGGCGGGGCGGGGGG
>NW_006295183.1:2325984-2339083 GCF_000327345.1 Myotis davidii | reverse complement strand
TTCTGAAGAAGAGCGAATGTCGGTCCCAAAAGCCTGTCCAGGAGACCTTCCATCTTTCCTCACTCCTGCCCTTCCAGAAGATTCCCTGCAGCCTGGGCCCAATTCCCCCTGCCAGACTCCAGCTGACGCTCTGGGGTCTTGTTGAAAATGCAATGGCTTCTCGTAGAGACAAAAGCAAATTTTGCTCATTCAATTGCCTTGCCCGGAGGGGGGTGTTCATTATACAAATAAAAGTTACATTGAACATCTGATTAGTATTTCTCCAATAATTAGCATAAACAAAAAATTGGGCCCACTTACCCCAATCAGGAGGCATTTGTTTGACAAGAGCCTGCCCTGGCGAGGCTCTCTAACGAGGCAGAAGGCTCTTCTGCCCTAAGAGCCTGCTCTAACGAGGTGTGGACAGTTTCTGAGAGCACAAGAAAGCCGCTGCATCATTAGAGCAAGGAAGCAAGGGGACTGAGCAGTGGGCAGAGCCTCCAGCCACGATCTCAGACCCAGCACTCCATAGGTCAGGGCCTGGCAGACGAGGATGGACAACATGAGTCCCAGGATGTCGGGCTGGGCTTCATGGAGACTAAGCGAGAAGTGCTGTTGGCCTGGCCCGTGTGGCTCACTGGTTGAGTGTTGACCCCTGAACCAAGAGGTCGCTGGTTCTGTTCCCCATCAGGGCACATGCCCGGATTTGGGGGCTCAATCCCCAGTATGGGGCATACAGGAAGCAGCTGATTGATGATGTTTCTCTCTTTCATCGATGTTTCTCTCTATCCCTCTCCCTTCTTCTCTCTCTAAAATTCAATAAATTTTTTTTGCAAGTGGACATGACAGACCTGGGCTGACCTTCAACCATGAGAAGAAATTCATTATGGACAGGAAGGGAGAAAGGTCATGCCAGGTGGAGAGAGCACGGGGACACAAAGGGGTGAGTCCAAACCTGCACCGGTACCCAGGGAGGAAGCGGAAGTGGGGGCTGCAGAGGACAGACTGGCAGGAGCTGGTTCAAGGTCAATCCTATTTGCACAAGGAGCTCAGAGCTGTACTGTGTTGATTTTTTTCAGGCAGCATTGAGGATGTGAGTTTTGAGGAAGCAAAGGACACAATCAGATGTATATTTCAGGGAGGCAATTTGGGGGTGACGTTCAGCTGGGGGAGATGAGCGACAGCGGAGGGAATCCAGTCACTGCAATGGTGTCGGCCACAGATGGCAGAGTTGGACCTGGGACACAGAGGAGACGGATGGATGGGCCTTGGAGGTCAGCTGGATGGAGAAGAGGGTGAGGGAAACCACCCTGGCTTAATAACTCATTAGAATGAAGACTATGGTCCCCTTATGTTCCCCTAAAAGAACGTTCTGGAACACACCACAGCTCCCTTCTTAATGGAGCATTCTTGACACCACAGAGCACCCTATGGCTCAGAGAAGGGAAGATCTCCAACAGAATGATCAGTATGGCTGAGTCATCCCCACCACCGGAGGCTGAGTGAGAGAAACCAGAAACCCCCATACACCCACCCACCTAACAAACAAAGCATGTCCATTGCATCCACTTACAAATTCCAAACCAGGAGTAACAATTGGATGCTCAGAAGTTATAATACGGATTACACTTTGGTGGGGGTAGTGATCCAGGACACATGGGGACCCTTAGGGCAGTTCTAGTGCCCCCCATTCCATGTTCTGTTAGGTGTGTCTACCAGGCAAAAATCCAGATACATACTATCTGTGTGCATGTTTATGCAAATATACTTAAATTAAAAATTTACCCCTAGATTATTATTTGCAGTCCATGTTGTACATAAAAACAATTTCAATAATAATAATAACAACAAGACCTTCTATTCAGGAATGCTAATCCTACGTGCTAGAAACTGGTAGGTGCTGACAGCAACAGTTAGAGAAAGGAAGGAAGGGGGTGGGAGGGGAGAGAGAGAGAGGGAGAAACATCGATGTGAGAAGGAAACATCTATCGGTTGCTTTCCATATGTGCCCTGACTGACGATCAAACACACCACCCAGATATGTGCCCTGACCAGGAATCAAACAGGCAACCTTTCGGTGCACAGGACAACGCTCAACCAGCTGAGCCACTCGGGCCGGGCATGAGATCAATTTAAAACCCCAGTTTGACACATAACAAAATGGAGGCCCCGAGATGTTAAATCACTTGCCCAAAGCACCATCGTCCTTTAGGGACAGAGAGGGACTGGATCCCAGGAAGCCCTCATGACTCCAGAGACTGTTTCCAGAAGGGCAGCCAGATGTGGCCTGTTCTGGAAAAGCGGAGCCACGTGGACAGAGCAGAGTCCATGCCTGGAGGGGAATGAACATCTGGGTTATCAGGGAACCGTTTCAGGCGCGGCACCGAGCCTGTTGCCACGATCCCAGGTGTCTCCGGCGCACACCTTCCTTATGAAACTTTCAATCAAACAAATGAATTCAACCCAGAAAAGCAAACACATTTTGGGGAGAACAGTCATCTTTTTTAAATCAGTTTTCGTGTTTCCGATATAAACCAGCAGCCCAGAGGTACTATTTCTGAAAGCATCTCCTAATGGAAGATTTTACCTGAGTGCCACTTAGCATTATCATTATTATCCTTGCTATTAATAATAATGATTTATGGAGCCGGGTGAGGAGGCACCGCTATTTGGAGACTGGGAACGCCGCGCCTGCTTGGATACTTAAGGCAGCACATGCAACAGGAAGACGCCAAGACAAGGGGGCCGATGAAACAGACGGCTCTATCTCGGGCAGACATCTACCTTCTGGGACCAAGAGGCAGGTACTATGAAGGGAAGATTCAGCAGAAATGGGACCCAAGGACAAACATTTCCTGCGCTCGGTCAGCCAGAGCCCACCCAGAGCGGGCCGTGCCAGGGCCCAGGAACGTTTTCAGAGCAGCCCTGCATACAGGTTGGCACAAGACCTTGGTGAGGACGCTGTGAGTCACACAGGGGTGGCCGGGCTTCACACCTCCACCCATGCCGAGCCGGGGAAGGTGAGGAAACCTGCAGGCACACGGCACCATGTGATGACATCGCAACATGTGGCCACTCCACCCCATGAAAGTGCTGCAGCCGGAAAGCGACCTCAGGGGCCCCCCTATTGGGTGGGTCACAGACATCACTGACTCATAAAAGGAAGTTTTTTTGTTTGTTTGTTTTTCAGGTTTTTTTTCTCATTGATTTTTAAAGAGAAAGGAAGGGAGAGGGATAGAGAAAGAGAAGGAGAGGGAGAGGGAGAGAGAGAAACATGGATCAGCTGCTTTCTGCATGCCTCCAACTGGGAGTCAAGCCCACAGCCCAGGCATGTGCCCTGACCGGGAATCAAACCAGCAACCTTTCGGTGCACGGGATGATGCCCAAGCAACTGAGCCACACCGGCCAGGGAAATACAGCTGTTTGGGAATCTTGTTAGGATCCAAATTCCTGAGCCCCACCCTAGACCCGAGGGGAAACCAGGAGCTTACATTTAAAAAACAAATCTTCCCCAGACAGTAACCATAGAAATAAAAGACCTCAGGCCTTCAGAATGACAGACACCCTGGGAATGTCACCTAGCATGAATACACCGAAAACTCTCGCCTGGTACCCTGGTGAGCAAGCAAACAGCAAAGGCGAAGGACAGACCCCCGAGAGCTTAAAGGGAAGTAGGCCTTATCTTCAACAGGACGCTAATCAGAGTCACATGGTTCTCACCCTCGGAGGGAAATGCATTTCAATCACACACCCAGACAACATATACAGAGGACACTGACGTTTCTGCAAAGAATATTTTTCTGCAAAACAACAAAAACAATGAGCATATACTTCATCCAAATGAAAAAGAAATCCAAGAGAAATACATATGGAGTCAAGGAAATCCAAAGAAAAATGGAAACTCAACCCAGGGGGGAATAAATGAAATCTCAAGATGACACACACGTGGCAAAAAGCAATCAGTCCAAATGGGAACAGGAAGTCGACGGTGCCGGGAATAAGATCTTGAAGAAGGAAGCCTCCGCTTCATTTGTATGATGAAGACGCTGCCACCTCTTAAAAGGGAAGCAAAGACATGATTTTTGTTGTTGTCAGTTAGAAAAAAATAAAGGAACAAGGAAAAACAAAACCAAAAAAAGCATATACATGAAAGGCATGGGAAGACGACAAAAAACTCAAATGAGGCCTATTTTTGAGGAATTCACTGGGTTTAAGTAAAGAGAGAAAGTTTTGTCATTGTCCCACATTCCTTCCCGTGGTGTGAATTTAGAAGCACAGCCTTGCCTTCTGTTCCCTGTGACATTCAGACCACGTGACTGTGGGGAGTGACCTGACAGGAGAGGCCCCAGAACATACTGGCTCTGACGTCACGGACGGGTCCCCAGCTCTGCCTCTGCCACCTGCTTGCTCTCTGACCTGGGAAAAGCTACTTAACTAACTCTCGGTCCTCAGTGCTCTCCTCTGTAATGGCACCTACCTCATAGGACTGTGACAGAGATTAAATGAGCTAATATAGGCAGTGCATATAGAACAGTAATTGACTTACAGTGAACATGCAAAGAGCACGTGTTATTACTGTTATTCTTACACTAGTAAAATGTTGAAGAATAGCTGATTTTCCATGCAAAGGCTCTTATAAAATTAGCCTCTTAAAACACCGAACACTAAATGAGAATAAATGAAATAAATATAAAACTCGAGGAAAGAAAAATAAAGCTATAGATGACAAAACAGGGGCAACAGGAGGAGGAAGGGAAGTGTTAATTTCTTCTAAGATGAAAGTAACCAGATACCGTACAAATGAAACAGACTGAGCAATAGTTTTGAGCATAAATATAAAATTCAAAGTAATTTAATTATTAAGCTAATTTAATTCACGTGAATATGTTAGTTCTTTGATTTCTCATGAATTATAATTAAATTACACAAGTCTATGTTTATATGTATTGTACTTATAATTTATATCATATTAATACTTAATTGTAATCATAATGAATAATTACTCCTTTAACTTAAATGTGATATAAAATAACAAAACAAATAATAGACAAAACGTTTATAAATGCCAGAAAGCGGGTCATGGAGGAAGAAGGTGAAGTATCCATTCCCAGTCCATGTGCCCAGATTTCAGGTTCAATCCCCAGTAGGGGGCGTGCAGGAGGAAGCCAATCAATGATTTTCTCTTGTCATTGATGTTTCTATCTCTATCTCCTTTCCTCTTTGAAGTCAATTATTATGTGTTAATCTTTGTGGTGGGAAGATTCAAAAGTGGGCCACCTGACTCCTCCTGGAGCTCACACCGTGGGTAATCTCTCCTATTGAGTGTGAGTGGGACCTGTGACTTCTTTCTGACCAACAGAATACAGCAAAGGTGGCAGGATGCTACTCTGTGATTGCATTGGGTAAGACTGTAAAGCACGTCTCGTAGATTCCCTCCCTTGCTGGCTTTCATGAAGCAGGTAGTCACAGTGGGGAGGCCCATCTGGCACAGACGCAAATGTCTGGCCAAAAATTATCTAAAAACTGAGGGAGGGTAGCTTCTCACCCACAACCAGCAAGAAACTAGGCCTCCAGTCCAACAGGCTGAAAGGAACTGAATTCTGCCAACAAGCACTGGAGCCTGGAAACACAGCCTGCCCCAGTCCAGCCTCAGATGAGACCACAGCCCCATCTGCCACTTTGTTGCCTTGGGAGACCATGAAACAGAAGACTCAGCCAAGCTGTGCATGAACCCCTGACCCACGGAAACCGATACAATAAAGATAATAAAGACATGTTGTTTTAAGCCACTAGATTTGTGATAATATTGTTATGCATCAATAGATAACTAATATCCCCCTGTAATTAAAAATAGCAATAACATAATACTTGGAAGTGCTTTGCAATTAGCCAGAGTGTGCTCCAAACAAAAATCAATCTAAGATAAATTATTCTGAAGATCAGTCAGGTCTGGGTACAGCTCCCTCATTAAACTAATAAGGAAACCAAAGCCCAGAGAAGTGGAACGGCCTGGACAGGGTCAGAGAAGTTCAACGGCCCGGACAGGTTCACACATTAATAAACTGCAATGTCACTGAAGAGCACACATCCCCAGTGACCCTCCTTCTCCAGCCCACGGCTGCCTCCAGCATGACAACTGGAATATTAACAGGAAAAAAAATTAGCAAAGAGCAAGATCACTGCTCCCATCAAGGCCAAAGATTCCGTTTTGTCTTAGATCATATTCACGGCAAGCCCTGTTCCCAACACTACCCCCAGTTCCTGGGAGGGCGGATGTGTTAAACAGGCACTGATTAGACAAATTTTTTGACAGCTGCTGCCTTTGCAATTACTATAACATCATTTTTTTCCCCCTTCCGAATAGCTCCAGATTTGTTTTTTGTCTGAGCTGAGGTGAAGAATTGAGAAATAACGGATTCTACAACAATCGACTTTATTAGGAATACGAATGTATTACACACGCCCGTATATTAAAAACTCATCGCTTTTATATTGGCCTCGTACACTGTGCACCACTTTTATGGTTCCCTGGTCTCCGGCGTTCCCCCTTCTTTACTGTTCCCATCAGCTTTATGTGCCTCATTCCCTGTCAGGCGGAGGGAATAAATGGTTAAACATCTAAGAGCTCATCAGACACCAGCCAGGGTACGTGAGTGAAAGTGGGCAGGCTTGGGTAATTTAAGATATTGCTGTGAGCTGGTGTTGGCAAAACGAGGCACTTATTGAACCATAAACAAAAGCAATTAAGATGAGATGTTGATTACTGCGAAGGAAAGTTCCCCAATAATATAGAGAAGCGCGGGCCACAGAGCGGTCTCGTTTGCATCAGCATCTCTGCAGTCCCAGGATGTCCAAGGCAAAAGGATACTGAGAAGAACCCCGAGAAAGGCCCTGGAACATTCATTCTGCACAGGGATTCACAACTACCAGGCCAAGAGGAGAGAAAAGACGGATGATTTCTTTTTTTATTTGTTAATATATTTGTATTGATTTCAGAGAGGAAAGGAGAGGGAGAGAGAGATAGAAACATCAACGATGAGAGAGAATCATTGGCCAACTGCCTTCTGCACGCTCCATATTTGGGGATCAAGCCTGCAAACCAGGAATGTGTCCTGACTGGCAATTGAACCGTGACCTCCTGGTTCATAGGTTGATGCTCAACCACGGAGCCACACCGGCTGGGCCTGACAATGTCTTTATTACACAGGAAGGAAGTCCCCCGGAGGAAGCTGGGAGAGATAAGGCATGCCACAAACCCCAGCTGGAATGTGATGCTGTGGAAGTCCACCTAGGAAAGCCTCACAGCAGCCGAGGTTGAAGAACTCTTGAGAAGGCTGTGAACTCAGAGAAAGAGGAGACCTCTGGCTGATCTCCTAAAGGGCTGGACCTCCCGGGTAGCCCAAAGGCAGCTCTGATTTGAAGAGCTGAACAACAGAAACCTGGATCAAGAGTCGGCAGAGCTCTGGCTGATCGTGGCTGCAGAAATGGCAAGAAGCACAGAAGCAAGAATGCACCTGATCTGCGACAGAGGCGGGAAGGATGCAGGGATGGTTAGAAACCTGGGACCAAAACTCGGTGACAGGTCTGGACAAATACATAGCAAGAACCAACCCCCAAGCCCACCCAGCCCTAAGCCCGCAGCCACAACCCCCAAGCTGGTGCAGTACAGACGATGATCCCAATATAAGGAAACCTCTGAACTCCCTGTTTGGGTGGCACCTCCTTCTAGAGTGGAAAGGCAATCCATTCATGGAGAATTGCACCTAACAATCTCCCAGAGCAAGGCACATGGGAGATGCTCAACATTTTCTTATGGGCTGGGGGTCTGGGAGAGGGGGGAGGAGAGCAGGAACGAATGGATGAACAGATGGAGGGAATAAGTGAATGTGTCTCTGAGGTGGATGTTGAGGCCAGCACTGACATTGAGAGTCGCCTTGAGGAGGCTGAGTGAGGAGAAAGCACGCAGAGCAAAGCACCCTGAGACGCCTCCTGAGCACGGAGCAGGAGTAAGACAGGCAGGAGTAGAAAAAGGAGCGCCCAGCCAGACCGACGAGCCTGGGTCAGCGCAGCCCCGTCCCCTTCTGTCTGGGAGGACTCTGCAGGCACGGTTACCGCATGCCGATCAGCCGCCACCAGTGGTGATTGGCATCCAGGAGCCCAGCACTCGAGAAAAGACTGGCATGCAGGCAGACAAGTCCAAATGTCACTGGCCAAAGGCCAGAGCACCCCTGCGGCCCGGCTGGGGACACTCAGACAGGTGAGCGGCTGCAGTCACCCAGAGGAGTGGTTTAAAATTCACGGCCATTTAACCAGGAGGCCTATCAGTGCTGGTGCAGATGTGGTTTACGAAGGGGTGGGGACCCAGGGAAAAGGAACGAACATGCAGAGGCCACCCATAGTCTATCTGCTAAGGGCGCAACACCAGCTTGCCAAAGAGCGAAAGGCTGACTAGGAGTTATTAGTCCAATTTTACAGATAAAGCACCCCAGGATCAGATGAAGCAAGCGGTCTTTTAAAATTCACACAGCTGATAAGATAAAGAACCAGGATCAAACTATGATTTCCTAACCCATGGACTCTTACTCTTCCTCCTACTCTACACTTGGACATTGACACCAAGCGATACAGAGGCATGTGAGGTGAGACCGCGTCCAAGGCAGAGGCAGAGGTGGAGGGATATTTGAAAGTGTCTCTCTCTGAATATCGCTGTTGCTATTCTGCAACTGAGAGAGAAATAATTCATGAGGCAGATGGGGAGAAAGTAGGTCCACAGGGGTGGCAGGAAGAGAACGATATATCCCTTCTTCATCGGGCTTGTATACGCCGCCCAGGGTTCCAGGATGGATCAGCAGGAGGCTGAGGGCGTGTCACTGCTTCTGGCAGGACTAGGGTCCCAGGGCAGGTGCTACAGGGTCCCTGGGAAGGTACATTAGGTTATGTTCGGAGCATGGAAAACTCTGATACACTGTGTAGATTGGGGCGAAAAAAAAGGCAAGGGACTCAGTGGTCCAGGATTCACTCAGCAAACATCAATAAGTATGGCATCCACTGCCCTCATCCCCACAGCAACAGAAGCCCATAGGAGGAAGTCCATTCACACAGCTGTCAGAAGCAAGGAGGACAGACATGTGGGAAGACACTGACAAGGTCATAAGATGATGCTCTCTTTAAATATGTTTTTTATTGATTTGAGAGAGAGAGAGAGAAAAAGAGAGAGAGAGAGGGAGAGAGAGAGACATCAATGATGAGAGAGAATCATTGATCAGGTGCCTCCTGCATGCCCACTACTGGTGATCGAGCCAGCAACCCGGGCATGTACCCTGACTAGGTATCAAACCATGACCTCCTGGTTCATGGGTCGATGCTCAACCACTGAGCCAGGCCGGCCAGGCAATGATGCTCTCTTTAGAGTATTATAGCTTCCAAGATCAAGTTTTTGGGGTTTTGTAATTTAATTCATTTACTCAATAAACAGCTATTGGCGGCTCTCTGGGAACAGAATAAAAGAGGTACTAAACTCTCTACCTCCTTGTTCTTGTTTCTAGGGAAGTGCGTTGTCTGCTCAGTCCCACCACGTTTCTTCTCCACGTGTCCATCAGAACAGTCCTGCTGCCTTGCTGCTCAGAGCAGTGGGTGGCAGGGACCGACGATGGGATTTCTGTATACAGGGAGCCTTGGGTTTGAATCTTGGATTGGTCACATTCTCACGAAGAGATCATCCACACTAAGCATTTGCAAGCGTGTTTTCTCACTTGGCAGATGCAGGACAATAGCCTTTTCCGTGAAGGGATTTAGGAGAGTTGGTTTCAGTAAGCTAAGTCATCTAGCCAGATGCACAGACACTGAACACAGGAGTATTCTTTACTTTTTTAGTTGAGACCGCTCTCTCCCCGGCAAAACCTTAATGGCTGTATCGGATTGTAAACCACATAGCCCTGTTTCCAGTCCTAACTGTGCCCACAGCGCCTCCTGCAGACTGTTCACCCCTGCATCCAGGGGACGTGCTACCTATGTCAGTGCCACCATTGCACGCGGAGAACCCCAAGTCATTCACTGTGGACGACAGGGAGGAAGGAAGGGAGAGCCTAGAGGCAAGGAGACCAAAGGAAGGCATTCCTCAGGTCAAAGACCATGAGCCCTTCACGGGGGTGCAGCCTGGTGGACCAGGAGGAAGTGTGTGGGAGAGTTGTAGGAAGTTCTTCTTTGCTCACTGATGGGATATTGAGGCTGAGAGACAGGGAAGCAGTCAGCATTGCCATTGGGTGGAGAACATTCTTACCTAGACGACTCCGAGGATCGAGGCAGGGTTATGAGCTGCTGCAATAGGTATGTTAACTTCTGTGTGTCTGATGGACAGTTAGTGACGGCAACCAGGAGTTAAATATAAAACTCTGCACTTCCTCAGAGAAGCCTGGGCAGGAGGTGTAGGTGGGGGAGTCATTGACACGTAGGTAGTATAGTCACCATGGAAGTCAATGAGATGACTGGGGAGAGGGGACTGAGGGAGAGGAGGGTGCTGGGGGAAGATCAGGGACCCGGCTGTTTAAAAGCAGACAAGAAAGTGAAGTTAATAAGAGGTGAGCAGAGTTCAGCCAGTGTGGCTCAGTGGTTAAGTGTTAACCTATGAATCAGGAAGTGCCCAGTTTGACTCCTAGTCAGGACGCATGCCCAGGTTGCAGGCTCAATCCCTGGTAGAGGGTGTGCAGGAGGCAGCTGATCAATGATGTTTCTCTCATCATTGATGTTTCTACCTCCCTCTCCCTCTCCTTCCCTCTTTGAAATCAATAAAAATATATTTAAAGAGAAGAAGTGAGCAAAACAAAATAAACGAATAAATAAATAAAAAGGAGAGGTGAGCAGAGCCGGAAGCTAACAAATTCTGGGACTGATGGTCCACCCACCGTCATAAGGACTGACGTCAGGACCAAAAGTGGGGAAACCCTGCCGAGTCCTCTCCCCGAGCCCATAACAGGCAGGACCGGCACCAACAGCTCCCTAAGACATACCCTTCTCCACGGCCTGGAGAGACAGGGCGCTACAAATTCCAGCAACAGCCATGAGCACTGCCTGAAGGAATGCCACGAGGGAGGAGCCCCAGCCCCAGAAGGGCAGGGACCCAGGGCAGCAGGGCCCCAGAGGGTACCTGAGCTGGAACTCAGGGAGGAAGGGTGCACGGTTGGTTTCCTGGAACTCTCTAGATGACCCATCCTTCCCCTCCTTCTGCGAGGCAGAAATGCTTCAGCGGGAAATCTTCCCGGGCTGTTCATTCTCTGGGTTCCTTCTCACCCAGTCAGGCAAGATGGATGGGCTGAGCCGGGTGACACAGAATCAGTTGGGAATGTCATTCTCTGCCCTGTATTTATCTGCATTTATGCTAATGGCTCTGTTCTGGATCACAGCAGCTACTGAACGGGGGATTATTGCACTCGGTTTCGCTGTGATGAATGGTGTGGGAGTCACAGAACAGCCAAAGCATACAGTGTGTGGAAAACATTTCCTTCTTTTCCTTTTTTTTTTGCATCTGATCGCAACAGCACAGGTTTCCTGCAGACGAGGGACCGAACCAACTCAATTTTTCATATCCGCCTTGTCATCTGATTGATTTAGTGCTTCCCGTGGTCAGACTTTGCAGAGAAAAAGAACCATGTACTATTTCTCTCTCCAGCATTCTCATTCTCATTCTCTCTCTCTCTCTCTCTCTCTCTCTCTCTCTCTCTCCTTTTCATGATGGGGAATTTTATAAAAACCACAGGGCTGGGAAGGACCCGTGTGCCTTTCCTCCTCACTCCTCACCGTCCAGAAGGCCCGGGAGAAAAAGGAGACGGAAAGGCAAGAAGTCACGTTGGGGCTCTTTCCCAGGCCGGGCTGTGAGCTCAGAGGCTTCTGGGTGCCACCCTGTTGTTCTTCATGGAACTCTGTCCCCGGGCTGAAGATGAGGGCTGAGAACGCTGCGGCTTGGAGGCCTGGGCCAGGAGCTGCCTGTGGTCCAAACTGAGCCTGCCCTCTGTTTTGTAAATCAAGTTTTCTGGGGACACAACCACACTCACTCACTCATTTGTTCACGTGTCCTCTATAGCTGCCTTCACGCCACAGTCTCTCTCTTGGGGGTTTGCAACCAAAGCCACAGGGCCCACAGAGCCTAAGTATTTACTGTTCGTAGCCCCTGGTTAGGCAGGGAGCATGTGTCTATGCGTAATTGAGACCCGGTTCTGTCTGACTCCAAACCCTCTGCTCTTCGTCCATGTCATTGCCATGCCTGTTCCCAATGTCCCCTCCCGGGGGCCCCTCGGTGTCTGCAAACTCAAAAGGGCACCTGCCCTCGTGCTTGCTAACAGTGAGGCTTCCAGCAAAGTGCAGGCAGTGGGAGACGGAGGGATGAAGCGGGGACTTGGGTCTTCCTTGCCCTCCCCCACAATGGGCTCCCTTTTCTGTTGGGCAGAAAGGAAACCAGAATGAATATTAGCTTAATATCACTTAATATGGATATTAATATCCTTGATAACTTCCTTTATTAGACAAGGTTTCCTGGAAGAGGTAGAATTTGATATACATTTTTCATGTCACCGGTCATAAAAGTTTCTCAGAAAGCTTCTGAAGGAAATGAGAAGAGATGAGAAATGATCTTGAAGACCGTAAGCCAGCCAGAAAGGGGACGCTGAGGCGGGCGAGCCAAGGGGACCGTGGGAGGAGCAGCCGTTCCCGGCACATCTGTGACCCGGCCTGGGATCTTCATCAAGGTCTTCCAACCCCGCACAACCCTTGAAAAGGTAGCTAATTTTGTGAGACGAGGAACGGGAGACCCTAAACTATGGAGATTTGACAGTTAGCAAGCCAGGATTTGACAGTTACCCAAGATTTGACAGTTAGCAAGTGGTAGAGATGGGATTTGAACTCAGATCTGCATGCAAAGTCCAGTCTCATCCCCATGGGCCACTTCTTCGACGAAGCCAGCGGATAAAGAAGTAACTTTCAGAATTGGTCCCAAAGGAAGGGAAAGGGGGAGAGAGAGAAACATTGATGTGTGTTCAAGTTTTCTCAGGATTTGCTTTTCTTAGAGGCTGAGTAATCTTGAAGGAATGAAAGCCCATGAAAGGCAGAGATATTCCCAATCCTGATGGGA
>NW_006295183.1:2313220-2325932 GCF_000327345.1 Myotis davidii | reverse complement strand
GTGACAATGGAGGGTGTGCAGAGCAAGGGCCTACAGAGAACTGACATGGGGAGAGAAAACTGGAAGTGCAGGCTCCCTGAGGCGGGAGCCTGAGGAGTCAGTCAGAGCCAGGAGGGGACCCAGGAGAGACCATGGTCCATCCATGGAAGCCAAGTCTATGAGACATCAGGACAGACATATCTGGCCTTGGGGATCTGATGTGAGTTGCGACCTCAACCCAATTAGAGGATCAGATTAATCAGAATTTCAGAACATCAGGCAAGGACAGGAGTTACGGGTCACCTGGTCTGATCTCACATCTGATCTTGACAGGTGTCTACAACCCTCACCCCTGGGGATGCCAGGCCCGGCTTGATCACCTCCAGCGACAGGGAATGAAGTTCCCACAACACCAGGCAGCTCGAGTGAGACAGGTGACTTCCTGTGATTTACACCAATCAATCCCAATTCTACTCCCCACCCCCCGACTCTGCCCACCCCCAGGAGACGATCAGGACAAACATAACCACTCTTTCACATAAAATTTCTTAAAATACATGATCCTCTCCAAGTTAGATATGAAAATCGCTATTTATATGCGCCTGTATGTAAGCTTTCTAAGTTATAGCCCTACGAGGTTTTCATCACTTCCTCCACATTACAGGAGAGGAAACTGAGGCGCAGAGAGCACAAGTGACGTTCCCCGTGGTTCCATCACCAGGGAGTACAAGAGACGGATTTCCAACACGGGGCATCCTTCAACTCCCAGGCAATTCCTACCCCCAGGCTTCTGAGTTCCCTCAACGCTATGGTAATTTTACTCTAGACTTAAGAGTAGAGCCCTGCCAGTGTGGCTCAGTTGGGTGAGCATCATCCCCTGCACCAGGAGATCACAGTTCAATTCCCATTCAGGGCACATGCCCAGTTGTGGGCTCGATCCCCAGTAGGGGGCGAGCAGGAGACAGACAATTGATGTCTCTCTCATCATTAATGTTTCTATCTCTCTCCCTCCCTCTCCATTCCTCTCCCTGAGATCAATAAAAACATTTTTGTTTAAAGTAGAAAAGTGTGAATGGGCCTCTTTTTATTTATTTATTATTATTATCTTGACATGGAGGAGAAAAAGTAAGTTATAAGTAGAATTGAGTCAGAGCTATATAAGAAAGGCAATTGACCAGTTGATGAATGTGGTTTTCTTAATCAAATTCCTTCTAGGGTTGTTTCTGATGTTTAAAATGAAATTCAGTGGTGATTGTCTCTGTAAATCCAGGTAAGAAATTCACCAGTTTCCCAGGACAGTCAATAAATTCAGATTTCCTTTCATCTATCAAATGGTGGGAATATATATTTCGTAATTAGGTAAACTTCTTCTCTTTGTCATTTTAAAATTAATAACATGTTTAAAATGTATTTTCATGATAATCTCCTCTAATAAAAAAAAATGTCAGGAGAGGCCGTTTCATGGACTATAACTTTATAGACAAGGAGGTTAATCAAGGTGGGTACGTTTTTTAAAACGACTATGAAGTCTCAAGCCTCCAAGGTCGAAAGACAGAGGTTGTCTATAAAATTTTCATTTTAAATGACACCATAAAGGCCAATGCAATTTCCGGCTCTTCTTCCTTTAAATCTTATGCCCAACATCATTTCAAATTAGGAACAGAACTTCAGTGAGCATCTTTTAAAAAAAAAGTTTTTATTGATTTTTAGAGAAAGAGGAAAGGAAAGGGGGAGAGAGAGAAATGTCGATGAGAGAGAAACATCAAGGATTGACTGACTCCTGCACGTCCCCTACTGAGGATCAAGCCTGCAACCTGAGCATGTGCCCTTGACCGAGAATCGATTCGTGACCTCTTGGTTCCTTGGACAAAGCTCAACCACTGATCCACTCTGACCCTGGTTTCCGTGAGCATCTTAAGGAAGCTGTACCTCCCGTGACTTTTTCGTCTGGACCAACTTCCTCATGTTGCATACAGATGAAATCACCCACAGCCACGTGAGCTAAAAGTTTGACTTTCAAAGGCCCAGGGCATTCACAGTCTGACATCTACTTACTTTTTGAATATTTTAAAAACAAGGCGATTATATACTTCAAAAATAACAGATTCTGCTTTGCATGAAAATATAATATGTTTCCATCTTAATGATGTAAAAGAATAGCTTGTTATCACGGTGCATCTGAAGAAAAAATAAATTACATATGCAAATGTTTTGGGACTAATTAATTCAATTCTGAAGATAAAATTGGGACAGTACAGAATTTCAAGCAGACTCCTAATAAGTTCTGGAATTGAGCAAGTTTTAAGATACCAGACCATCTATTTCCAGGAGCTGAAGCCTTAGGTATGTTGGTGTCTGTCTGATTCATTCCAGGTTTTCAAAAAGCCTTAATGAACCGATCAGTTATTTGTCCCATGGCTCTGACAAAGTAGACATTTTAGGGTCAAAATTTAGACTAAATACAGGGTGTCCTCAAAAAAAATGTATGCACACTTGAACAGCTGATAGCTCATTGTGAAAATGACATTTATTTTAATAAAGCACTGCGTTATAATCATTCAAAGGGTCTGTATACATTTTTGGGGACACCCTAGAGGTGAAAATTCTAGTTGCCCAAAGTAAAAATTCCTGTGTCTATACAGTGATGCAAAGATGACATTATAAAGCCCATGTCGGTCACACAATTAAACTGGTCTTGGAACCTGAAGGCTCAGCACCCTTTCAAATTAGTGGAAAGAACATGGGTTTGGAGTCTTACAGACCCGGATTTGCATAATGAATCCTCGAGCTATTTGTTATATGACAGAAGACGCAGTTACAATCCCTAATTCTTTTCATCTGTAAGGTGGGATTAAAAATGTTTGCCCTCTGGGTTGTTGTTGTTTTTTTCCCTCTTAGTGAGAATTAGAACCAAAAATGCATTTTGTGTGAAAGAAAAAAATAGGTCTTTACAACCCCAGCTGCCTTTTGTGTGTGTCTGCTTCCCCCATCCTTTCCTCCACCCCCTGAAAGTAAGAATGGTTTTGTACCCTTGAAAAATCGCAAAATTCTTGAGGAAGCCATAGGGCTTCCCCAAGGCATGGACAGAGGAGGTGACTGAGCCTGTCTCATTGAGGATTCAGGAATCAGGAGAGACTAAAACAGAAACCATCTCCAAACTTGGGAGACAGTAGCGGCTCCAGAAACCTCTCTTTCTTTGGCCCTGGAAGCACTGCTTCTGTGCAATAACATCCCAATTTTCTAGGAAATGCACCAAAAAGTTGCTGGTCTCCTGACAGGAGCACCAGATCCCTTCAGCCCAGTGGCAAAGAGAGTGTCTACGCGACACCTGGTGGTGGGCTCCAAACTATTTTGGTTGGCCTGGACGTTCTTTGTCTTGCACATCGAGATCATTACTTTTAAAGCATTTAAAGCAGAGTTCACAAGTATCTTGAGATGGATCATGTTCACCATAAGATTCCCGAAGTATACGATAACTTTCAGCAGCACATTTCTTCAAAATAAAGTAATGAATTAAAACTTCCCACAAATGCTCTTTTTTTTTGGCACGAAAATATATAGATATATGAACTAGAATGACTTTATATGTGACTAAGACATTTTCAGGCAACCTTGTTTTCATTGTTACAAAAACAGGTGCTATAGAAATGTTACATTTCATTAAGATTTTCTTTTGTTATTGAAGTGATGAACCAATCAGAGAAACACTGAGCAGGTAAAAAGTAATCTTAGGGAATAGAGAGCCCTTTTAAAAGGAGGTAACCACTTCCAAACTGGCTAGAAAATCAATGAGAAAAAATAGTTGGCCAGTGAAACACAAGGAAACAAACAAACAAACAAACAAACAAAAAGTATTGATTACAATTCTATCTCTTGATTCATTTGTGTCTATTTTAGTCACACATAATGTTTTCTCTCAACACCAGCTATTTTTATTTCCATTGTTGTTCACCATATTTGACATTTCCTGGCCCCGGTCATCATAAACATTATGCTGCCTGCAAAAGCCCAGGTGCTCTGTACCCACCTATGCTCCTGCCTATCTTTCCTGACCATGCCCTCATTTCTAGCACTGCTGATTTTGATTCTTGTCCTAGCTGATCAAATATTACTGCAGCTCCACTGGCCTCCTGTTATTACCCTCAAATTATTTCTTTGTATCTAAGCATATATATGTTTTTATTGATTTTAGAGAGAGAGGGAGGGAAAGAAATAGAAGGATATAAACATCAATGAGAGTGACAATCATTGATTTGCTGCCTTCTGCACGCCCCACACTGGGGATCTTGCTGGCAACTCAGGCATGTGCCCTTGACCACAATCGAACCTGGGACTCTTCAGTCTGCAGGCCAACACTCTATCCATTAAGGCAAACCAGGTAGGGCGATAAAACATATTTTTTAAAAAATTTAATAATTGGCTATATCAGAGTCAGCCCTGTTCTGATCTTCTCTGTGTGACCCCAGCTCCCCAGGGGAAGTGAGCGGAGAGGAGGAAGCAGAAGAGGATAACTGACCATCTTACTGAACCCCCTGGGGCAGAGCCAGGGTCTGTAGAGGGCACAACTCCAGGCCCAGCCCCATCTAATCTTCTAATTGCATTGATTTGTAAATTCCCAAAGCCCCACCCAGGCTGGATTATAAGGGGGAAGATCTCAGCCTTGCCTTTTAATTCCGTTTTTCATCTTCTTATCACAAGTTCTTTGGTAATTTTCCGATTTCAAAGGAACTATCTGGAAGGATATCTGAGGACTGGCCGCGTTCATGTTTTACACCAAAAGCTTTCCACATGAGAGTCTGCCCAGTCATATCTAATAAAAATATCCTTCCTGAGCTGGTACCGGGAGGTTTCATTAAAACAGCGGTCGATAAGCAGAGCTAATTTGGCAACAGGGAGAAAAAAAAGCGGAGGCGTATCAGGCCTGTGGAATGCACCAGTACATCTGAGCCCAGGCCCTTGCTCGTTGTCTTAAGACCACAATCTACATTTGGCCTCATCAGATACTGAGAAACTACAATACCAACCCCACTAACCCATCAACTGAGATTTGGTCTCTCTCCATCCCCAGAGGCAGAGAAACCTGAAGTGGTCCCTGCTGGGCTCTGGGCTGGAGACCCCCTCCTGCACGAGCTAAAGCTTCTGTGAGTTCTCTCCCAGGGGTCATTCCCAGGGCTCATTTTCCTGGTCACAAGAGCCCTAGAGGGAGAAAAAAGCGGAGGCGTATCAGGCCTGTGGAATGCACCAGTACATCTGAGGCCAGGCCCTTGCTCGTTGTCTTAAGACCACATTCTACATTTGGCCTCATCAGATACTGAGAAACATACAATACCAACCCCACTGACCCATCAACTGAGATTTGGTTTCTCTCCATCCCTGGAGGCAGAGAAACCTGAAATGGGCTGGGGACCCCCTCCTGCATGAGCTAAAGCTTCTGTGAGTTCTCTCCCAGGGGTCATTCCCAGGGCTCATTTTCATGGTCAGAAGAGCCCTAGCAACAACAAAGCCGGAGTGTGGCCCTGCTTCTGCAGCTCCGTTGGTTGGGTGTTGTCCTGAGCACCAAAGGGTTGTGGGTTCGATACCTGACTGCAGTCTCAACCCCCAATAGGGGGCATGCAGGCAGCAGTCGGTCTGTTTCTCTCTCACATCAATGTTTTTCTTTTCTCCCTTTCTCTCTCTCTAGAAATCAATAAACTATCCTTAAATAAGAAAGACAAGAAAACCAGAGTGTGGACAGAAACATAGTTGTCCCCCTTGTCTGCTAGGAAACTTCCAGAAACAAACAATTCATTAGTTTTGAGGTGGTGTATTCCATTCTGAGTAAGGAAATGAAATCTCACGCAGTCCTGCTATGTCCCCCTGGAGACGTGAATCGTCCCTTTGTCCAGCCAATCCCACCCCCGTTAGTCACTTAGCAGCCGGCTGGGTTATCAGATCTGATGCAGTAGCACAGTGCTTGTGTGCAATAACCCTTATTTTACCTAATAATGCCACAGTCACGTAACTTTTATTATAGGATATTGTTATAATTGTTCTAGTTTAGTACTAGTCATTGTTGTTAATCTCTTACAGTGCCCAATTGAAACTTTATCATAAGATGTACGTATAGGAAAAATACATAGCACGTGTAAGGTTTGCTACTCTCCAGGGTTTCAGGCATCCACTGGGGGTCTTGGGAGGTATTCTGCATGGAGGAGGGAACTACTGTAAGTAATCCCTGTTAACATGTTTGTTGTCATATTTCACCTGCTTGTTGCACTGCTCCATGGGTTAGGTCTGCGAGGTGCTGGCGACTCTGAATTAAACAGTAGGGATCTCGACTGCAAGGAGCTTACCACCCAGTGGGGGAGGCAAGCTGAGCACAGGATGGGAGCCAGGACGCCATCACTGCCACAGGGAATCAGGAGGAGGAAGGAACTATTCTCAGCTGGGAGAGGCATGGGATGTTGCCTGGAGGAAATGACACCTAAACTGGGCTTTGATTATGGGTGAGGCCTGGCCACCAAAGACAGGAGAAGGCAGAGGGCATGCTTGGAGGAGTAATTAATTCACACAAGTTAAGAGGATGCTAGACTCGGGCTGTGGATAGAGAGGGGCCTCCAAGTCCAGGCTGCCCAGAGATAAAGGTGTGTGGATGGCAGGAGCGGCAAAAATGGCCCAACCATGGTCATTGGCTCCTGCTGTCCTATATAATAAAAGGCTAATGTGCAAATTGACCGAACAGCAGAAGGACGGGTCGCTATGATGCGCACTGACCATCAGGGAGCAGACACTCAAGACAGGAGCTGCCCCCTGGTGGTCAGTGTGCTCCCACAGGGGAGCGCCACTCATCCAGAAGCCCTGAGCTGGCTTAAGGCTAGGGAGCACAGAGGCAGTGGTGAGAGCCTCTCCTGCCTCTCCCACCTCTGCAGCAGTGCTAAGCTGCCAGTTGGACATCCCCTGAGGGCTCTCGGACTTTGAGAAGGCTCAGACGGGCTGAGGGAATGCCTTCCTCCCCAACCCCCATCAGTGAATGAATATTGTGCACTGGGCCTCTAGTCTGGATATAACTTCACTCATTGACTTAATACCTATGCTGAGGTCCCTTCAGCTCTGACCCTTTCTAATTCTAACTCCATCATTTTGAGGCAGCAGATGAGATTCTGATACAGGGGTTTTCATCAAGGTGAGAGGTTAATGAGAGGCATGGCAAGCAACAGCATCCATCCTGAGACGCTCCTAATTTGTGTCACTCTAGCCTGACTCCCATGCCTTGGCACATGCTGCTCCCCCTCCTGTCACGCTAATGTCCTTTCTCTCCAGGACATGGTTCTAGAGACTCAGCTCAAATCTCACCTCTCCGGCGAATAAAGGCTAAACTCTCCCTGGCTGCCGGCAGCTCTGAGCCAGAAGCAGGAGCTGGGAGCCAGGAGCCAGGAGCCGGGCCACCATTCAGCCTGGCCACCCACACTGAGTTATCTGTGTGAGCGACCACAGCAATCCCCGAGCCCTGGGGATGAGCTGGGTTTCCCTGCCCCATCCCATCATGTCCTCAGAGGAACGCGAATTCATTAAGGACAGGATCCTTCCCTCCGGTGAACAGCATGGCCCCCGGAGCCAGCCGGCCTGGGTTAGCCTCCTGGCCCTGCCACGCCGTTGCCTGTGTGAACTTGGGCCACCGACCAGCCTCTCTGTACCTCCATTTTTCTCATCTGAAATATAAAGGATAACTACTATATGTCAACAGTAATTGAGAAAAGAATTTTTAACGATTAAAAATTATAAAGTAAATAAGTAAATAACAAAATATAGGGACAACAATACCACCCGTCTCCTGAGTATTATTAAAATGGCCAGAGGACACACGAGAAAACGGAGGCCCGGGAGGTGGTGGTGGTGGCTCGCTGAGTCGACATGTCACATGCTTGGGGCTCAGCCCAGCGGAGGTGCTCTGTACAGGAATGTTTCTTTTATCGTGTTTATTTTTAAACTCACAGTTCCCTCCGTCTAGCAACTGTGTTGAACACATGAGCAAATGTTCCCCAGGCTCCTCCCGGATCCAGCACTTCCTGTCCCAGCTGCCACTCCTGGGCCCTTGGGCCGAGCATGTCCCCGGGGAAGGCTGTGTTATCCCCACACAGGGCGGCCTCCAGGGCAGGGCGGGGCTTGCCACCCCCCACGGGGTACCCCGTGCCCCGACGTTTCAGGTTATGCCTGGGACGTACAAGCTGTGAAAATGCCATCCTTCAAAACGGGAGGAGGAGGAGGAGAAGAAGAAGAAAGAAGAAAAGTAACAAGTAACGGGATCTGTTTGGTGCCAGAGCTGTCTGGCCTCTCCAAACACTTAGTCCAGCAAATCTATCCACTGAGCCAAACCGGTTAGGGCACACGTTCTACTTTTTTGTTTCCAGGACATGAATTATGTCTTAAAAAAAAGAAGAAGAAGAAGAAAGAAGAAAAGTAACACGTAACGGAATCTGTTTGGTGCCAGAGCTGTCTGGCCTTTCCAAACACTTAGTCCAGCAGCTCTCATTGTCTGGGATCAAAGCGCTTCCCCACTCCCTGGCTCTGTGCTGCTGGGAGCCCAGGAGCAGCCAGGAAGGAGAGCTCCTCCAGGCTGCCTGCCCCGCCCCTGAACTCGCCCCTGAACTCACGGAGAACAAAGAGGTTCACAAGGCAAGGATCCCAACTATAAGGTGCCAGTGATGGGAATCACATGTGCCAGGGCTGGAGGTGGCTTCCAACCTCAGGAGGCTCCCAGGAGGAAGAGGCAGTGGAGGGAGGCACCAGGAGGCAGGAGCTGAATTTGCCTCCTGGAATGCACAGCACTCCCAGGCAAAAGTGCACCTCCTCCAGGAAGGATGCTCTCCCCCAGGATTGCTCACTGAGCTCCCAGCCCTCGGGAATCAGGCAGGTTCCACCCACCCCATCCTCAGTTGCAAAAGCCCTGGAAATTGCTGTGGAGTCTCGGCCCGTGCAGACTACGGCAAAAGGGTTTGCTGAGAATGGCAGTGCAGACTCTGGAAGGAGAGCTACATGGCGTGAGTCGGAACCACCTGGGGGCTTGTGAAAATACAGATGGCTGGGCCCCAGGCTCAGCGTTTCTGACTCAGTAGGTTCGGGGAGGCTTGAAAACAGGCATTTCTAACAGGTCCCAGATGCTGCTGCAATCTGACTTCAGAGTCTGTCCCGTGAACCACCTCGTGTCAATGCGTGTGTGGGATCACTACAGAATCATTCTAGGTCCCTGGGAACCTGGCAGTGCTGACCAGCACCCTGTCTGCTGTGCGTTCGGTTGGTACTATGTCACCACTCCCGCCCCTGCCCAGGCTTCAGCTACTGAGACCCACGTCCTCCCAATTCTAGAGACATGAACAGGAGCCCGGCATTGATGCCAATTCCCTCCGAGTCTGTGTGTTCCACAGTGAGGTCTCCTCCAAGCCATGGGCAGCCAGGTGGCTGTGAGGACATGCTCAGCCCCTTCCCAAAGCTTGTGACTTGAGGGAGACATAATTCATGGATTTTATTTTAGTTTTTATTTCAGAGAGAGAGAGAGAGAGAGAGGGAGAGAGAGAGAGAGAGAGAGGGAGAGACAGAGAGGGAGAGAGAGAGAGAGAGAGAGATATGAGGGAGAAACCTCGATTGGTTGTCTCCCCACCTGACCGGGTACCAAACGCGCAACCTGGGCATGTAGCCTGATGGGGAATCGAACCGGCGACCTTTCAGTGCACTGGATGACACAACACAACCAACTGAGCCACACCAGCCAGGGCGAGGGAGACATAATTCAGATGGAAGCCCAGGGCGCACTCTGAGCCTGAGCTTGTCCACTGGAGCTGACATTTCCGAGGGAGAGTGATTGACCGCCTGCTACTGACATTTAGGAGCACTTGAAACACCTAAGGTCCCTTGGAGAGAGGAGCCCAGAGCAGGCCTCACCGTGTCTTACTCTAGTTTTCTACATGCATCCACTTCGCAAACACTTACTGAGCACCTGTTCCTGATCCCCGGGGCTGGGACAACGAAGACAGTAGCTCCAGCATAAAAGAGACAGCTACGTGGGACACTGGACATTCCGGATGTGAGGATCTGGGGTGGGGCCCAGAGAGGAAGTGGCTAGATTTCCCGGGAGGAGCTGAGACGGGTTCCGGAAAACATCCTTAAGGTGGGCCAAGCGAAGAGGGTGGACAGCCTTACCCAGTAGAGAGAGCAGCATGTATAGTCGAGGACCTGAAGATGCTGATGAGAAATGGGTACACGCAGGGGCTGAGTGGGATGCTGGGAATGGGGTCCAGACCCCAGCCTGCCTGGGATGGAGACTACCCGTCAGGCCACTCCAGGGAAGTCTCAGGTGGACAGAGCCTGCCACCCTCCCTCCCTCTCGTGCCTCAAACTCTTGAACCTGAACTCTAAAACGCCTCACCGCGGTGCTCCCACGTTAATGAGTGAACAGCAAAGCAGCTCATTCTTATGCAAACGCCCTGACACAGACGCTGTATGAGATGAATTCAGATGGAATATGCCAGCACCCTTTTTTAAATCCTTCCAGGGAGTTATGATGTTGCTACGTAAGTTAATGAGAGGAACGGCAGAGGGAACGGCGGAGCGAACGCCGCTCCCGAAACCTGTCAACAGCATGACTACTTAGATGGATATTACAGCCAGACACTGTCATAGGATTTGACGATATGGTTGAAGACATCTTAAGGATATTTTGGTTCTGACAATTGAATCATCATTTTAATAGACATCTCCAAAAAAGAGAAGCGGTGGTAGCAGCCATGTCACATTTATTTAGGAGCTGCTGAAGATCTTTGATTCAGAGTGCTGGCCGAAATGACAGTTTCCAGCTCGCAGAATGTCAGACCTGCCAAAGGACCGGAATTTTATTATAACAGTAAGTGCCCGAGAAATATCAGCTCAGTGCCCGGCACTATGCAAAGCGCTTTACATACATTTTCCATTTAATCCTCACAGCAGCTTTATTATTATTATTATTATTATTATTATTATTATTATTACCCTCATTTTTTTGTTGGGTAAACCAGCACAGAAAGGGTAAGTCACTTGCCCAAAATCACACAGCTAATAGGTAGGAGAATCAAGAGTCCAACCTTCCAGTCTGGCTGGAGTCTAGCCCACTGTCCTATCCTCCTCGTGGGTAATGAATTCCACTGCATCATTCTTAAAGGTGAAGAGATGGTGACCTGCCCAGGAGAGCAGTGACCTGGCCAGGCCTCTTCTAGACACTTTGGAATAAAATTATTTCCATTAATCCCCAGTTAAAGGGAGCTTTCACCAAACCTTGCAAAGAGGTGGTGTGATCTTGAGAAAAAGGTAGACTCTTTAGCAGTGGTTCTGAACCTTCTGGCCCTTTAAATACAGTTCCTCATGTTGTGACCCAACCATAAAATTATCTTCGGTGCTACTTCATGACTGTAATGTTACTACTGTTATGAATCGTAATGTAAATATCTGATATGCAGGATGGTCTTAGGCGACCCCTGTGAAAGGGTCGTCGACCACCAAAGGGGTTGCGACCCACAGTTCAGAACCGCTGCTTTAGAGAAACTAAAAGCTGGATTAAAATCCCGATGCTACATTAATTCGATCTGTTCCCTCAGGCAAATATCTAAACTTCCCCAGGCACAGGCTGACCATGTGTACAACTGGGAGACTCTCACCTCCCTTACGGGGCTGTCACTGGGGAAACATAAGGTCACAAAAAATTGAAGTTCACAAAAATTCTCACTTCTGCAATTGCCCTGAAGTCCCACCCAATGGCTGCCCTGAGCTTTGAGGGGGAGGGGAAGTGGGTGGGGGACAGGGGAAGACTTTTAGGGTAAAGGCTCCACGACCGTCACAGAAAGTCAATGCCCTGGATTATAAAGTAAACAACCCAGATGCCCATCCACCGTGGAACTGACGGTCTGTGTACCCAATGGAATACTATACAGCAATGAGAATAAACCACCTACAACAGTGATGGCGAACCTGACACGTGTGTCAGAGGTGACACACGAACTCATTTTTTTGGTTGATTTTTCTTTGTTAAATGGCATTTAAATATATAAAATAAATATTAAAAATATAGGTCTTTGTTTTACTATGGTTGCAAATATCAAAACATTTCTATATGTGACATGGCACCAGAGTTAAGTTAGGGTTTTTCAAAATGCTGACACGCTGAGCTCAAAAGGTTCGCCATCACTGACGTATAACCACACACAACACTGATGACTCCCACAGACGTCACGTCAAGTGGAAAAGGGCAGGTGGAGACGTACATGTATATAAGGTGCAATGCAGACAAGAGCAGCCCACGGAGGTTACCCTGGGGGGTGGGACAAGGGGGCGGAGGGCTAACAGGGTGCTGGTAATAATGTTTGTTAAGCGGGGTGCTAATGACATAGGCCTGTCAATTTTGCAAAAATGCAGTAGGCTTCACACTGACAAATACATTTTCACCTTTCTATGTATTCCAATAATAAAAAAAAAATGTAAGGACTCCGGAAGTTTAAAACTCCTCTCATAGAGTCTTTGATCCCAGGAAGCCAAAAAGACATACCCACCTGGGAAAAGGGTGCCTATGCAGTGTAGCCCACTAAGGACCAGGGCTGCCCACACCCCTACAGAGAGAGAGTTTGGATGATGGAGATGTGAGAAGGCAGTTTGGGGGTGGGGATACAGAAGGGGGGTGAGCCTGAGAGAGAAGAAAAGCACCAGAAGGGAGACTGGTGACCTGAGCCTCTCACTA